>NC_039364.1:235109002-235225032 GCF_003573695.1 Papaver somniferum | reverse complement strand
AAATTTTTTTTTTTTTTTTTAAAAAAAAAATTATCCTATCATAAATTAGCACAACCCATAAAAGAAAATAAAAACAACAATAATAATTACAAACCCATAAAAGAAAGAAAAAGAAGAAAAAGAAAAATTATTACAAGCCCAAATAAAAAAAAATAAAGAAAAACAAAAATTATTACAAGCCCACAAATTAAAAATGGAAGCCCACAGGTTGGGTTCTCTTAATGGGTTTAGGCTTACTTGCTTAAGCACAGCCCAGCTGCTCAGTTAGGTTGCAAAAGCCCAGTTGGGCTTTGGATCATCCTAAGCTTTGGCTTTTCTGAGGCCCAGTTGGGTATTTCAGTTGCAAAGCCCAGTTGGGCTGTGTTCTTTTTCAGCTGCTTGGAATCAGCCCAGTTGGGCTTTGGATCATAGCAACAGCAGGACCAGCAGGGGGTAGCAGCAGCTTTGGCCTGGCACCAGCAGGAGCAGCACCACAGCACAGCAACAGCAGCAGTTCAGTTCAGCAGCAGAGCAACAAGGAGAGCAACAGCCTCAGTTCCACCAGTTCACCAGCAACATCAGAGGCAGTGCAAATGGGCTAAGCAGTTCACAGCAGTGCACTAAAGCAACAGGCAAGAAGATGCTCTGATGTTGTGCAAGAACAACAAGCCAACAACTAATGAAGATGTAAACAGCAAGAATGCCCTGTAAACAGCAAATGATGCAAGTGCAGCTGCAAGTTAAAAGCAGCAGCAAGCAAATGAGCAAGGAAAGAAAAACAACATATGCGCCGCAACCGAGTCCCCGGCAGCGGCGCCAAAAACTTGATGTGGTTTTAAAAGAACCTACAACTGCACCTGCAAGTATACAGGGTTGTTGTAGATAGGTGGAGTAAGAAGGGGTTTGTCCTCAGGGACTTGGGTGTGTTCATGAAGATTCCTAAGCTAAATGGCAGTGACAGTGCAGTGAAGATGATGAGTGAGCAAAGCAGAAAGAAACAAGGCAATGTAACAAAAACAGTGACAGTGACCAAAGGTCATAGGCAGTGGGTGAGCAGTGGTGAAAGCAAACAAAGCAGATGAAGGGAACTAGGATCACTAATTCCACCACTAACCTACACCATGTATTCAATGACTACATTCTTGTTCTTGTGATGACATGGGTTAAGATGTGGTCTGCCCTATGTCTAAGAAGTTTCTCCACTAGAGAAATCATCCCCAATAAGACATTGCTCCAAAGCACTAGTTATCTGGCTAAGTATAACTAGTCTAAGGCTCAACATGGTCTGGTTTAGCATGATTGGTGGCTATGTCCACAAAGAGATATTCTAACTACAGTGGATACATAGCATCCACTGTGAGAGCAATTTGCAGACATGCCAAGGTGATTATCTCCTAAACATTTTTAAGATTCAAGAATGCATATTCACATCACACAGGATAGCAAGTTAAGGCTTCCTTAAGACCCTAGCAATTGAAACTAACACATGATAAAACTGAAATTAAGACAAAACAACATATGAATTGAAGTTCAAACAAAACAGGGCAAACATATGAGAAACTGGCTAGTCCAGTTCTCTACAAGAGTGAAGCTGGCTAACCCAGCATACTCTCTCACACACACCCATAGTCCCCATTTATACCCAATTACATAATTAGGGTTTATACCAAAAAAATCCCCAATTTGAAAACAGTGAAATTAGGTTTTTCAAATTACATACTTTGATGGCACAATCTCTCCCCCATGCGTCGACCCATTCTTCCTCTGACTCTCCTGCTCCATTCCCACGCGCCAATTGCTACTCTAGACTCGCCTAATCGATTGATTTTTCTTCTAGGGTTTCAGAGAAAGGTGAGAAGAAAAATCAATCAAATAGGGGGATAGAAAGAGGGGGTGATGATGGGTATTGATTTTATGGAAAAGGTAGAGTGGTTTGGTGGTGTTTGGTGATGAAGCGGCAGTGGCAGAGGTGGTGTTCTGGTGGTGGCAGGACATGGTGTCTCTGCAGAGGGGGTGAGGTCGATGGAGAGGAAGGAGGAGATGTTTGGTTGAGGTTAAATGATTCGGTTGCTAGGGTGTTAGGCGGGATATCAAGGTTCGATGTCCAGCGAAGGTAAGCCGCTGGATGCGAAGATGGTAAGTGGATCTAACGGTGAGATAGGAGAATATAGGAGCGACCGTAGGATAAAGGAATACAACAAAACGAACGGTACTTGATGGAGTTAGGTACTGTAGTGTAAGGCGGAGATATCAAACTTCGATGCACAGCAAGGGAGCGACCGTTGGATTCAACTACCATCTAATCTGAAGGCTTGGAATTTCAGAGCTGTGGTGCTTGGCAGAGACTTCAGATTTTGATGCTCTATGAAGGAGCGACCGTCGGATGCTTCTGAGAACTGATCTGATGGCTGAGAACGGAGGCGTTTTTGTGTGTGGAAAATGAGGTTGTGCGCACCATTCTTCGCGGCTTCCTTGCGTGATTTCTCCCGGCTTTTCACTACTTTTCTGCTCTTTTTGCTCCGCAAGTCATCCAGACTTTATTTATTACCTAAAAATGCAAAATTAATTAATAAAAATATTTATTCTTGAAAACAATGAAAATACAGAATATGGGATAAAATGTAGAATTAATGCACAAAAGATGAGTTAAATGCCAACAAAAAGGGATAAATATATACATTATTTGGCACTCATCACCATCTCAATGTGTCGACTGCGAGTGTGGAAGACCGGCTTGGCTGTCAAATAAGTGGCACCAATATTATCACACCAAAGAGTGGGATGAGAGGCTAGCGAAAAATAATGAGAGAAGCCAAACAACCTCAGTTGATGCACTTGCAATTTCTCTATATTCAGCTTCGATACTCTAGAAATTGTTGGTTGCTTCTTCGAACTCCAAGAGATAAGTTTATTTCCATAATATATGGCCGACCCACCAGTCAATTTGCGATCATCTAAAAAACCTCCCCAATCTACATCCGTAAAAATAGATAGCATCGGTGGTGAATTACGATAAAATTGTATTCCATAAAAAACTATATGCTTTGGGTATCGTAAAAACTTTTGATTAAACCCCAATGTTTTGTGGTCGTACTTTGCATAAACTGACATGCTTTGTTGACCACAAACGCAATATCCAGACGCGTTAGTGTTAATTATTGAAGAGCTCCCATCGTGATGCGATAAAGAAAAACATTTTCAAAAGGTTCCCCATAATGTTTAGTAAGCGATTACTTGCTTCAATTGGAGAAGAAATAGGCTTGGCATCTTGCATTTTTATTCGAGTAAGAAGATCCACAATATACTTTTGCTGCGAAGAACAAGCCCCTTTGAATTTGTTGTAGCTTCAAGACCCAAAAAATAGTCGGAAAATAGGTTATTTTTCTAAATAATTTTTAAAACATGGTTCAAATGGACGAGTAAAAATTAGTATGGGTGAAATAGACATTAAAAAAATAGGAAGGATGAAACTAGATTCATCCTGACTTAAACTTAAAAAATAGTAAGGATGAAACGGGATGCATCCTGATGTAAATTAAAAATAAGAAAAAGGATTTGAAAATGGGTAGGATGAAACTGTTTACATCCCGCTATTTTTACATTTTTGTCCATCTAAACAGTATCAAAATCTAAATGTCCTTTTTACCCCAGAATTGTTGATTTTGGTCTTTCTAGCCAATTTTGTGAAAAATAGTTGAAAACTCCCAAATCTTTAATTGCAAATTCACTTCCAATACGTGTGATCATTCGAAATATAAATGATTATATCATCTACATATAACATAATATCCCCCTTTTGATATAGAAATAATGATTGATCAGTTTTAGATCCAAAAAAACCAAGTATAAGTAAAAATTGATTCAACCTCGTATAACATGCGTGCGATGACTGTTTTAGTCCATAAATAGAATTTCTTAGTCTATAGACATGAGTAGGATGATATGGATAAACCCGGTGGGTGACTCATATAAACCTCCTCCTCTAAAACGATATTTAGATAAGCATTGAGAGGTGTTGGGTAGTGAACCACACCTATTAATACCTTCCTTAACTGACTAGATGGATATCATATTTGATATAGAATTGTAGATGAAGTTGAAGGACGATAACCACCATAATTGTGGTTGTCATCACGTCCACGTCCACGACCATTGTGATTTCTTCTACGATTGTTTGTAAAATTCTGATTGCGGTTCTGTGATTGGATAGGAGCAACGGAAGGTGGTTTTCTTTGAGTGTTTTTAGCATCAGGAGATTCTAACTCATCTATATGTTGATCAGCAAAAAAAACCATTTTAGTAAGATATATAATCAAGGATATTAAAGGCTCCCTTCTTGGTGTTCACCAACTGCAACTGGAGTTGCATCATACGAGCTTGCGATCTTGAAGCAAATATCATTTCCATTTATTCCCACGCCTGATGAGAGGTCGTCAGTCCAAACATTTGAGTGTGTACACTCTGTGACAGAGAAGGTAGGATACCACTGAGCAGCGGTTGATCCTTTTGCTGCCATGTTAAGAAAGCTGTATTAGGGCTTTGAATGAATTCTACATAAACCTTTAGCTTGAATACATTGTATTACCAGCAGCACAGCCAGAACTTCTGCCTGATCAAGATCTCTTACATCCCTTCTCCAGGCCAAGGCTTCCATGAATTCTCCTAGATGATCTCGAAGCACAATAGAAAAACCAGCAAGGTTAGTAACTGGTAGCATAGAAACATCAAAATTAATTTTCAACCAAGCAAATGGAGGTGGTTTCCAAAAACTTCTTAAATATATGTCTATATGAGGGCTAACATCACTACGAGTATGAGAATTTGATCTATTATGAATGCATATGCGATGAGAACAGCAAAACTGAAAAATCTGGTGAATAATGGCCTCAGGATACTGAGTTTTTCCCTCAAGCATCTACTTTTTCATAAGAACTACATATAGTTATCACTGCTAAATTCCTGAGATTTCTTCTCTGTGTGTTAAGTAATGAATTTTTATCTGTACAAGATTGAATCCAATGATAAATATCTCTATAATCATTAGCATTTTGAAGAATTGCATTATAGACACCAAACCAAACGTCATTAGCAAAAGGACATTAAAGCTTCATTAAAGATTCGTAGATTTTTAATTCCCAAACCTCCAACTCTTTTAGGTTTACTTAATTCATTCCAACCAATAATACAGCATGCTTGCTTCGATTTCTTGTTCCACCAATAATTTCTTTGCAAACATTCCATTTTCTTCATTGTTTTATCTGGAATATGCATACAGCTCGTTTGGTACTAAGCCATAGAACCTGTAACAACTTGAATCTGAGTATTTCTGCCTGCCTGATTAACTAATTTGCCTTGCCATGATTGTAGTCTACTATCCATTTTATCCACAGTTTCTGCAAAGCAAGTATTTTTGTTACGACCCATGAAAAGAGGAATTCCTAAATTTTTTTCTCCTTCAATGGCATTTTTGGCATCTGAACCATTGTTGGTATGTCATCTTTATCTAAATCATTCAAATATTGACTAAAGTGAATACCAGACTTATTCAAACTAACTATCTACCCCCGAAGCCTTACAAAAATGAGAAATAATTTCGATCATCTCCCCCCTTTTAATGAGAGCAGCCCTCGACTGAAAACGCTAAGGTTTTGGTGTACCGCCGTACTTTCGTGTACCGCCGTACCTTTCGTACCCCAAACTTACTTTTCCAACCAACGGTTTTTTCATCAGCCATTGGATTGTCTGCGTCTATAACCACAACCGTTCAGTTTTTTTTTGTTTTCTTTCTCTTCCTCGGTTAGGTATCCTAATTTTCTCTCCATTCGTTCTCTTCCTGCTTGCCTCTCTTTCTCTTCTGAACAACTAAAAGCGATCGCTGTAATTGAATCTTCACCCAGATTTCAAGAAATTTGCAGACAATCAATGAGGGAGATAAAGAACTACTGTGGTTGTTTTTCACTTCCTCGATTAGGTATGGGAAACTTCTCAAATTGTTTGATTCTAGGTTTTCTGTAGATTATTTTGGGTTTATTGTTTGAGATTTAGGGATTTTAGTACTTACATTTGATGTGGTTGAACTTTGATTCAAGTGAATTTCGGCTTTTAATCTATTAAACAAGAACAAATTTTCTTTAGTTATGAAATGGTGGTATTTGTTGATATAAAGTAGATTAATGAATTATACAGTCATGATGTATTACCCATTATTTTTGACATAGTTTTATGTTGGATTTGTTTCAGTTTATGATTTTTATCTGATTACCAGAATGAGAAAGCATTTGTTCTCAAACTTTACAAAAAAATTTCTAATGTTATGAAATTACTTAACTAAATTTTGTACTGTTTAGTCCAAGGAATGAGGCGAAACATGTAACTGTTATGGAAGCAGTCACATCAATTCAACCAAATAGAAACCTAGGTCAGGTACCTTAAACATCTTTTAAGTGAATGGAAGTTTTTTTGGACTGGACTGTGTGATCAGATTCAAAGTTTATCATCTGACCATTGATTAATTTTTATGTTTTTCTACACTATCAGATTCACGCTCTCTTTTTGGCAGCAAGAAAATCACAAGTCAGAAATTCTGGAGACCCCCACAGTTATAGTACAAG
This sequence comes from Papaver somniferum, assembly GCF_003573695.1. Lineage (NCBI taxonomy): Eukaryota > Viridiplantae > Streptophyta > Magnoliopsida > Ranunculales > Papaveraceae > Papaver > Papaver somniferum. Next base: position 235,218,442 of record NC_039364.1, on the reverse strand, counting down.
TGAGTTTTTTTTTTTCCGACCTTAGCCTATATCCAATATTAATGGAACCAAACACACTATGTATTTCGTGTTACTCTCAACTGCCGTTAGTCTAATAAATCATAATTTGTTGGATGACATCACAAAGATCGACTAATATGGTTCAGTTGTTTAATTTTTGGATCAAGTGTTTGAATATTAAATTTGATGATATGTGAAGTCAAATTCTTAAATTCATACTTTACCACTTTCCACATAGTTTACAATAAGTGATTTGTTAGTTGCTTACAATAGTGATCTATTTTATGGTATCGTTGTTGTTGTGCTTCGTCTGTTAGTTTGTTAATCACGGTGACTGTTAGAGTGAGACAAGGAAATATGGATGGTGGAATAAAATTTGTAGTCTGTTAGTTTTTTAATCACGGTACTGCTAGAGTGAGACGGGAAATATGGATGCTGGATTAGGAATTGTAATCTGCATTTGACAATTTCCATTATGTGTTAGTAATTTGGGTTGATCAAATTGAAAAACTACTGTTTTATTTTAGGTTGAGATTATACCTGTATATGGGTGTTTTCACCATTATTTTCTTACTTTTTTGCCCCATGAACTTTGAAATATAATGGTTTGCCCTCATGAAAGTCCTTGAATTGTAAATGGCGCAGCTATCTGTCCAAGCATTCACAAGTATTGGGGTGTTTCATACTTTCCTGCTTATACTTCGTCTTTATTTTCATACAAATTACTCTTATTCTTTGCCTGATATTGTGGATTGTCATTACAAATTTTTTGCAGGTTCATAGTGATTTTTTCTTGGACAAAAGATAGAAATATACTGAAGAATAAGCCTACAGAAAGTAAGCAAATTACAGAAAGGAGTTAGCTACAGAACAGCCTCAAGAGTCAAGACCCAACAAAAACCAAAAACGTTTACAATTCAGATGGAGTGTTGTATAACTTGTATAGGAACACTTGATAACAAAGGATCTCAGTCCCAAATGTGTTTTTCTGGAGTGGTATATTTTTGATTTTTTTTCTAACTGAAATTGTTTGAATATACATTATAATATATATATATATATCTTTCAAAAATGAAAATGAAAATGAAAAATGCATATGAAAAAGATATTTATTTGTCAACGTGCAACGCACGTGCACTTCACCTGTGTTAGTAATGGAGCTGGTTGAAGCAACTGAGAATAAAATGCAGTCATCTGGGAAGAAAAAAAAATACTTGGACCTCTGATGGCTGGCTTTAAAGGCTTAATTAATCCCTGAACTTCAGATGCTTGTAGCATTCTACTGAAAGCTTCCATGCATAGAATAGAAATATATGGAGACGGAGCATCATCTTGGCGAAGTCCTCTTGTTGGCATAAAAGGAGTAGTAGGAGATCCATTAAGCATAATTGAAATAGAGGTCGTGTTGATACATTGATGGATTAATGAAAACTTAATCAATGCATAACTTTGATTATAAACCCCCATTTCGTGCAACCAAATGTCTTTGCCATGTCCAATTTAATTGCCACTGCCTCTGGAGAAACTTTAGTTCTTTCCATATAATCAATGACTTCATGTGCTATAATGGTATTATTAAGAATGTTTCAACCCGGTACATATGCAGCTTGCCATGGAGAAATAATCTTATTAAACGGCTTCTTTAATCTGTTTGCCAAAATACTTGAAATAATTTTATACGAAATATTACATGGACTAATCGGACGAAAATCTGATGGAATTTCCAACACAATTTCTTCGGAATTAATACTTGATAAGTAAAATTAAGCTGCTTAAGCAATTTACCTGATTGGATAAATTCTTGAACCATGGAAACCAACCCATCAACAACTTCACCCCAACAAACTTGATAAAATCCTGCCTGAAATCCATTCGGTCCCGAAGCTGCCCAGGCATTAATCTGGTAAACCACCTTTCTTATCTTTGTTTTGGGCTTGTTTGTACGCCTATTATGTTGGGCTGTAGAGAAGTATGTTGGGCTGCGAACTCTTCCTTTTCTTTCCTTCCCATTATGTTAGTAAATTGTATTTTGGTTTTTCGCTATTAACAAATTGCATTTTCTTCAGTATTATAAAGAAGAAAAGAAAAAAAACAGAAGTTAATTTGGAGGACAATTTCAAAAAAGACCGAGGCAAAAAAATCCACTTCTGTGGAGCAAAATGAGGTGGATAGTGGAGAGCTGGTGTCAGCATTGGCCATTGGAGCATAACAAATGGTGTTACAAAGATGATCTTCATCACAAAAAAAATTGTTTCTAAATTTCGTATAGTCGATACAGTTGTATATTAAGGGTCATAGCAGTTGAGATGTTACATTGATATATAGCAACAGAATTCTAATTACACTTTTGACCTTCGTCGGAAATCAGCAATATGAATAGGTAATTCATGAGTAGATGGGAAAAATCAAGCTTGGAAAAAGAGTTACAGGAGAGTTGTAACCAAGGGGGTTGTTCCCGGGATGATCCGTACACCGGCTTACCACTGGATCTACCTACTATGATGAGTTGAAGAGGCTCCAATGGTGTTCTGGTACTAGGTTTTCCTTGATTTTTTCGAGTCTCTTGAGAATTTCAAGAAAAGGTGGTCTTTTATTCATGTCAGCAGCCCAGCATTGGTCCGTTAATCTGAAAAATCCAGTACATAGAAAGTGAGATTTCCATTTCCTAGTGACAGAATGATACTTAACCTGATGAATAAGACAGCATAACCATAGACTTACTCTCTCAGTTCTGGGAGGTAGCCTTTTGCACGGAAAGCGGGTCTATGTCCATCTGCCACGTACTTTGCTGCCTCATATGGTTCATAATTCACCATTGGTGGGTTCCCCTCGAGCATCTGCAAAGAATTTATAACAGAAATAACTTAGGCTGGTAATTTTACAGCAAAAAGAGGACTAGGGCAGAAAGTATTTTACCTCATATAATATCATTGCAAAAGAGAAAACGTCAACTTTCTTATCGTATTTCCGATGTTTGAAAACTTCAGGGGCCATGTACCGGTCTTTTGATAGAGAACAAGAAACAATGAAGATTATCAGATTTAAGCAAGCAATTACTTATTTATTTGAAGATCCTGAAACAGATACTTACAGCTTCCTGTCTCTCCGGTCATTTTGTATACATCGTGAGAATTCTTCACCTTGATGAGCTTACTTAATCCAAAGTCTCCAACCTTCAAATGATCTGCATTGGAGTTGACTAAGAGGACATTCCTGAAAGCCAATCAAATTCAGGAGAACATAAAGACCAAATATAATGAAATTTGTTTAAAATTGTATACCCTAGATACTGTTGAACGCACCAACCTACCTTGGCTTCAGGTCTCGATGAATTATGACGTTTGGCTCATTGTGCATATATGCCATTCCCCTGCTCCGATAACATCATAAATTCAAATCAGTACTGAGCTCAATTTTCAATCTGTATCATTTATCAGAGCAACTAAATAGAATGTGTGCAAGAAACCACTTGTTTGTGTTCGAGATAAGCTCTTTGTTTGTATCTGCGAGCAGAATCCAACTGCATGAGCAAAACATATGATACATAGTACATACATCATATATTCCCCATCTAAAATTGTTGTATGTCTGGTGTTTGGCAAACTTGTTGAGATAAAAGGTGGTCAATCTAAACATAAAAACCTTGCACTATATAGACTGTAGAGGTGTCAAAATAAACTAAGTACGGACTACGGATTCAATTGAGCAAGTGAAAATTAACAAAATGGCCTATTAACTGTGGCAGACTGCCAGTATATTCCCCAGTTCTTCGTACTGTGGTTTTGTATCCTCAATATTACTCGTGATTTTGCAACTACTACACATAAATGACCAAATTTGGTAGTGAGAAAAGCAGCAGCTGATGGAGTAAATTTAGAACTTTGTATACCAAGAGTCAAAGAGGAGTACATTTAGAACTTGGAATACCTGGCAATGTCTAATGCAAAATTAACAGCTGTTGCTGGAGTGAGGGCACCCTTTTCCTTCAGATGCTGATGAAGATCACCCTAAAACCAGCACAGAAGAGACAATTGAAGGAAAAAAAAAAGGTACTTCATCTGAAGAGTATATGATTGATATTGAGTGAGCTTCATCAAAAGTTTATAGATTATAGGCATCATTACCCCTCGAAGATACTCGGTGATTAACATCAGAGGCTTTCTTTCAGTGACTGCTCCAAGGAATTGGACAATATTGGGGTGACGCAATTTCACTAGTAAATTGACCTCGTGCCGGAAATCCTGGCTGAATCGCAAAATAAGTGTTAAAGTTTCAGGAGAAAGGTTCTCCAGGTAATAATTAATTAAAACATTATTCTCTTGTGGAGGTTAAGCACAAAGAAAGCCGTAGGACTAAAGAACACTACAGGATAATGGGACTTACACCACCAATCTATCATCCGAAAGAGATGGAAGAATACGTTTGATAGCTACTGGTGTTCCACGCCAGCCAGCTTTCACAATTTCGCCGAAAGAGCCCTACAAGCATAAGCTATTATAATCAATAAAGAAATTCAGTCTCCAAAAGTAAGCAGATCCATTATTGACCTACTACTATCACATTGTAACCATGCCTGAACCAAAATACAAATCTAAGAAAAAGACAACCAAGGGGAGCTATACGAATCCATACAGAAGAACAGGATATCCTTCATTGGAATTACTGAAACTGCGAATATAGCTGCCAAAACTAAAATATAAACAGCCAAGGGGAACTATAGTATACTACTCCCTGTAAGAGCATAAATATGTTTAAATTCACATGGGAACATGTTGACAACTTAAACTTGGGATGTAGAATATCATATATAATATGACTAAACCCAGAAGCAACTCACTGAATGAAACATCCTTAGAGTGCTGGGACTGTTTTACACTACTTTCTACTTTACTTATTTATTCAGTATCATCTCAACAAGCAGATCAACTTGAGAGGTGAGATATCATGATGGTGACGCTGCCTTCACAATCATGCTGTGTTCATATTTTGAGCTTGATGGGAAAAAAAGAAGAAGAAGCTCACTTTTCCTATAAGATTTGAGCCCGAAAAATCCAGCTCATTCGGGTCGATCTCCCAGTCACACTTGTTGGGGAGAGGAGGTGAAACTGGCTTTGAGTCAAAATGGCTTCCAGTTTGTCCCTGTAGAAGAAACATGTGAGCTAACTATCCCAAGGAAGGAAAATCTATAATTCAGATTTCAGTATGTTAATCAAAACCAAGATGGACAAGTTTTCCACTAATATTGTATCTAGCAGGTAAGGGCAGACGAGAGTTGATATTGTAGCACTAACAGACAGAAGTATTGAACTTGGTAAAACATGTTTTAGATTACTTAGAAAAATTAAATACATAAACATAGAAGTCCTCAACTTATATTACAGATTCAGCAAATAAATCTCTGGTTGTTGTTTGTTTTTGTCTGTCATTTGTAGTCTGGTAAGTCCTGTAAAGGACTTGCCTGTTTTTCTTTTTTCTCCTTTTTTGCTTTGTTTTTTTGGGGTTTTTCCTGCTTTGGTTTTTTTCCCTTTTTCCTTGTAACCTCTTTTGTTCTTCATATTATTAAATAAAAATGTGATTGAGCAAAAAAAGTCCTCGACTTACATAAGAATTGCCACCACGATCAGTCAGCAGCTTAATCATATCGTGCTTCTTAGCTCCTTCTGCATCAGCTAAGGGCTGTCAAAAGGCAAACTACATTAGACCAAAGTAGCAAATTACATTAGCTACTTTTTAACTTAACTGAGATCTAAAATTAGGCGCACAAAATCTGCAAAAATTCACAATTAAAAGTTTCTCTACATTTGAGTTGTAAAACTCAACGAATCTTAAACTAAACAGCAAAAATAAAGTAAGGTTATACACAATTAAAGTGAAAGAAACACTAAAGTGAAGCTAAAAGTTTCTGCAGTTCATCCTCCTTCAACATCTTTGGATTCTTTAAAAACAATTTTCCTCTCTCATTCACGATTCTGTATCCTAGAGTACCATTTATCCGAAAGCAAACAAGACTAGCAAGTTTAAGAACAAGCAGTATTGTTTGAGGTGCTCAACATTCTCGGTCTACTAATAAAGTAGATAATTACATTAACTACTCTTAAACTGAACTGGAATCCAAAATTAGGCACACAAAATCTTCAAAATTCACATTTAAAGGTTTCTCTTATTTGAGTTATAAAACTCAGGATAAAGCCAATGAGTCTTAAACTTAACTAATAGTATGTAGGGAGTGATGGAGTGTAGCGAGCTCTTATTATAAGGGTAAGTACGATGAGATTCAATCACAACATTTATACAGACTGAGACTCTCATGACACAAACACTCAGGTATAACCAACAAAAAAGAAGTAAGTTTATAAACAATCAAAGAGAGAGACACAATGAAACAGTTCCGAAAAGGTATTTCGTACAATAAGCTAAAAGCCTAAAAGTTTCTGCAGTTCATCCTCCTTCAACATTATGAATCTACTAGTCAGTGATTCGAATCTCCAAAATAAATTCAACTAGCTAAAATAAATGCTCCCTAAATGCATCATAAAAATAAGATTCAAAATAACGATGACCGGATATTCAAATTACCACTCTGACATTATAAATTGCCACCAACAAGCACCAATTGCGGTCGCTAAACTTGAACTTGTGTGACGTGCTCAACACTATCAATATACGCAAATTGATAGGGTTACCTAATCTCAGTTACATTCAAATACCTAAACTGAATCCTACTTATGTCGATGCATCAAAAAAAGATTCAAAATAGTAAATGATCAGACATGAATTCCTCCAAATATACACAGATTGATCTTGTTATCTAATCTCAGTTACATTCAAATACCTAAACTGAATCCTACTTATGTCAATGCATCAAAAAAAGATTCAAAATAGTAATGATCAGACATTCAAATTCCTACTCTGACATTATAAACTGAAACCAAGAAACACCAATTGCGGTCCCTAAATTTGAACTTGTTTGAGGTGCTCAACTTGTCAGCTTACTAGGATAGTGATTCCAATCTTCAAAATATACTCAGATTCATCTTGTTATCTAATCTCAGTTACATACAAAGACCTAAACTAAATGATTCCTAAATTATGTCAGTGCATCAAAGAAACATTGAAATAAAAATAACCAGACATTCAAATTCCCCAATTGCGGTCGCTAAATTTCATCAAAATTGAACTGGTAACAAGAAAATCCAAGAAATCACTTGAATCTTGAAAAGAGAGAAAGGATATGAGAATAATTACAGTGTTTTTCCATCGATCTTGAGCATTAACATCAGCACCATGATCAAGAAGAAGATTAGCAATCTGAATCCAACCGTGAAGAGAAGCAACATGAAGAGGTGTTCTACTATCATAATCTCTAGCATTAACAAGTGTTTCATCTTCTTCTAATAATCTTTTCACAGCACCAACATCATTTTGATGAGCATGCCATAGTATCAATGATGTTTTACTCATTCTTGATTTCTCTTTATTTTGCTGTGGTTTCTCATTTACGCCACTTGAAGGACTTGCTCCACCACCACCGCCATGATCCTCCACCGCCGCCGCCGCAGTCCTGTTTGATGAGCCACTCCCACTACCAGTAGATTCATCGGAATTCTCTCCTTTTCCACTCATCGGATCACAAATCTAGGGTTTTAGGGATTATTTTCTCTCCGATTTCACTTTCCTTTTTGGTTCTTCTTCTTCTTCAAACAAAGACTTATAAGTATTTGTTTTACTTTTCTCTTCTTCTCTCCACTTAAACGGAATATGGTTCTGGCGGTCTTGTTGTCCTCCTCGGGAGTATCGTTTACCAAGTCAACCCCTTTCTTTTGACGGTCGCGATCTGCTTTCTTAGAGCCATTGAACGGTTTGGAGTCGGGGAAGATTGAGTGTTTGAAATGTTAGATCATGATTAATATTTCCCCCAGGCAATGTTTTGATATTGCATTTAGGGCTGTTAATGGATACCGATTATCCGAAATCCGACATCGATAATTCGTTAGCCGTTACTGCTACCATCCGACATAGCGGTAAACGGATATCCGATACCGATAAGTTAACGGATAATCCCTTCTTAACGTAACGGTAGTGGAACCGTGTATTTCTGTTAGATTTAGTTCCGTTATCCGGAAACGTGCGTACTGCATGTGTAAACTCTTATACCTACGGTGTATTCGTCGAATGAATCTCATTCAGTTCATTCTTCACTTCAGTTTTATCAGCACAACAGAGAGAAAAAGAGAGAAAACCTAAAGTCATCGTCTTTCTCTGCCTTAGAAATCATCGTCTTCTCTATAGAAATCATGTGTGATTACTGATTAGAAACTAGGGTTTTCTTCTTCAATTTCCTTTGAGTTTAATTTCAATCTTACTCAATTTTCAATTTAGGGTTTCTGAAATTAGGGTTCGCAATTTCAGATTTGTGAAATTAATCATGTCCCAAAGCGAAAGAGGAGCATCAAACCATGTTGGGTCTTCACAGAATCTCTCATTTTCAGTTGTATCACATTTACCTGCTGCTGCTACATCCAACCAAGTTCAAGGTTCTGGAATTAATTAAACACCTGCTTCTGTTACACCTGCAATTCGTCCTAGAGAAAAAGATGTAGAAATAGATGAAGACCCAGTTATAGCTGAAAAGAAGAAAAAACTGCGCTCAGTAAGGTCTGACGTATGGGTTGATTTTGACAGGAAAATTGGAAAGAAGGTTGTAAAAGGGAAGGAGGTTGGGATACTTATAGCTGAATGCAAACATTGTCACAAAAAGATACCTGCTCCCAGTAACCAAGGAACCAGCCGCTTGCATTACCATGCTAGAACCTGCATGGAAAAGCCTGAGAATAAGAAATGACAAAGGAAGATTACTTTTGTCAAAACAGGTAATGCTCAAACCAAGTTAGCTAATTGGAAGTATGATGTTGTTGTTACTAGGATACTAGTTGCCAAAATGATTGCTAAACATGGTTATCCAATCACTATAGTTGAGCATCCTTATTTTAGAGAGTTTGTTAAGTCTCTGAATCCTACTTCTAAGCTTTACACTAGGAATACAGTTAGGGAAGACATCATGATACTAACAACTGAGTTCAAACTGCAATTACAAGAACAATTTGACAATATTACATCTAAATGTAGTTTAACAACAGATATGTGGTCATGTAAGCATACAACGGATGGTTATTGTTGTGTGACACTGCACTACATAGATGATGAGTGGAAACTGGTTAAGAAAACACTAGCATGTACTTTAGTGCCATCACCACACTCTGGAGAAGTTCTAGCATCTGTAGTGAAATCAGTGTGTCTAGATTGGAACATAGACAATAAGATTTTTGTTGTAGCTGCTAACAATGCTAGCTCCAACAATCTTATGATGGAAAATCTGAAGAAATGGCTTGATAGCAAAGACTGTTTAGTTCTTAATGGGGATGTGTTCCAAATGAGGTGTAGTAATCATGTATTGCACTTGATTGTTGGGTGGGGAATGAGAGTAGCTGCTCCATTTATAGATGCAATTAGAGAGTGTATAAAATATGTCAAGTCAAGTCAGGCTAGAAAAGAGAGATTTGAATGTGCAATGGCCCAAGTTAAGCTTCCTGCTTCAAGGTCTGTGGGTTTAGATGTGGATACCAGGTGGAACTCCACCTTTAAGATGCTAAAGGATGCAATTTTTTTGAGACAAACTTTTGTTAGGCTAGCTGATTTGGATAATGAATTCAAGATACTACCATCTTCTCAAAAGTGGCAACATGGAATACATATATGTGAATGTTTGGAATTGTTTGATGTCATTTCAACCAACTTTGCTGGGATTAAGTATCCCACAACAAATTTGTACTATAATGGTGTGCAAGAAGTTAATAGATGCATTAAGATATGGGAATCAAGTGAGCATGAGTACATCAGATACATGGCCAAGAATATGAGGATGAAATTTGATAGCTACTGGAAAGAAAGTAACACTTTGATGGGCATTGGTGTTGTTTTAGATCCTAGGTATAAGGCTAGATGGGTGGAGTTTGTTATGAAGAGAGTATATGGTGCCAATCAATATCAAAGTCACTATAACAAATTTGAGCTAGCACTCAATGCTCTTTACTGTGCTTATGAAACAAACACCACAGTTCCAGATTATTATGATAGTGGAATGAGTTCAGCTGGAATGGAGATCTCTGCAGCTACAACATCATCATATGAATTTGGTTATGATGATTTTATTATGGAAAACAATGTCTTTGAGGTTCAGAACTCAGAACTGGAGACTTACTTAGCAGAACTAATTCTTCCTAAAGGCACGGCCACTGAAGAAATGAGGTTTGATATCTTAAGTTGGTGGAAGAATCATGCTCCAAAGTACCCAACTCTCTCAAGGATTGCAAGAGATGTTTTGGAAGTTCCAGTGACAAGCGTAGCTTCAGAATCTATGTTTAATATTGGTGGAAGGTTTCTCACATATCACATGAGTTCATTAGCTGCAGAACTTGTTGAAGCATTGCTTTGTTTGGGTGATTGGCTGCCATATATCACTCTCAGTGATAGTTGCGTTACTGGTAAGTTTCCTTACATATTAATCTTTTATTTGCAATTTAGATGCTTATTGCACTGACAATGACATTTCCAGCTTAAAATGTCTAACACTTTTGATTTTCCTTTCAAAATGCAGAAGTTCGGGACTTAGGAGTAAGGTGGAATGCATTTGCAGATGCAGTTGGCACTTGGCAGTGGAGAATATGGAGATGGAGGATGAATGCATTTGCAGTTGTTTCAGCAACTGGAGATGGAGATGTCTTTTTTTTTTGCAAAAAACATGGTTTTTTCTTTTGCTAGAACATCTGAAGATTCTGAACTTGTTTTCTTGTGTGGCATGAATATTTGTATGTCTTTTTTTTGTGTGTGGCATGGATTTAGAACCTGTTTTGTTGGATTTAAAAGTTGTTCTGTGTTTTTAGTCTGTTTTGTGTTTGTCCTGTGACATACCAGATGGTAACGGAAAAATATCCGTTATCCGGTAAGTCCAACGTAACGGTAACGTTTTTGAATTTCCTATTTCCGCCGGAAATTAACGGATAATGAATATTTGCTAAATTTTAATGGCAACGGCAGCGGCAGAGACTTTATCTGTTACGTTAGCATCCATTGACAACCCTAATTGCATTTTCCACCGAACTTTCTTCAACTTAAAAAAAAAAACAATCTTACTCTACAAATTTTGACCAAAGAAAGAATTTGGATTTGTTTTGACAATGAAGAAATCGATGCAGACGAGTTTTGAGTTCAGATCAGGTCACTGGTATCATCACTCGTTGAATTTACCGAGTTTTGAGTTCAAAGTCACTGGTATTATTTCATTGACTTTGTAATTGTACAAGAATGATATCGGCTTTAGTAAAAATATGTCATGCCCAAGTACAAATTTGTGCACTCCTCTTCACACCTGTAGTGTTGTATTGGCTTTCGTTTTAACTCTGGTTATTTATTTTACAGCAAAAAAAAATCGGTGGAAAGGTTACATTAATACATTAGCTAACAAATATAGTACAATAAGCTTACAATTTCATTATTATCAAAGACATTATAATAAATGTAAGATTTTTGTGCTCTTTGTTACATTTATGCAGACATATGTTAAAAGTTGTTTTGCTTACTTTGCAATGTAGTTCGTTGTTGTGTTATATTTTTCATTGATACACTTCACCAGAGATTGGGGTGCATCTCTCAAGATTACCTTGGCTTTATGAAAAGTGTTTTTTGATGTCCAAGGGATCACTGTGCTCATCTTATTGATATTGTCTACTAGAACTTTGCATACGGTGACGATAAAAACGCCAGACGGAACTTTTCGCTCTTCTTGTCGACATTGATCAAATATGTATGACTTCTCGAGTTAATATTTTCTACACAAATTTTGAACCAAACATCTCTAAAGAACGGATAAAATCTGAAGAGATGTTGTTCGATTTCCTGTTCTTGGGAATTGCACATCTGACAATGGGTGTCGATAGCTGAATTATGGGCCCAAGTATGGATAATTTTGGGAGGACTTTTTGCGATAATTTCCAAATTAAATAATCTTATTCTTGGAATATTCTGTATTTACTAAACTTTTTTCCAAGGAAACTCCATTAAGTTGTCATTATCCTGATCTTGGTTTACTATAAAGTGGTAGATATTCTTAGCAGAGAAATTTCCTGAATGGTGATGCTTTCATCTAATTTTATCTAGTTCTTGTCTCTTTGGAGTTATTGCTTGAATTTTTTCCTCTAACCTCCGGATGAAAGTATTGGTTCAGTTTTTCCCGATCTCATTTATTTTCTTCTATTATCAGCTCCCAACCCTTTTTGGTATCGATCCTTGTAAATTTATTGGTTGTGAGATTGTGTCAGCATTAGGTATCCATCGGTCCTCCCATATTTTTTTCGAAGGTCCATTTTTTACTTGTAAGATAAAATTACCCTTAATTATGTCTAAGCACTTTTGGGATACTTGTTCAAATCAGTGATAGAATCGAGGTTCTAGAGGAACCTAATGGATGGGTATTTGGAAAATATTTAGCTTTAAGTTGTTGGACCCGTGATTGATCTTGTTCAGTTATAAGTCTACTGGAAATTTTGTGAGGATCTCTATGTTGAATTGGTGAGGGTTTTTACTACCTAGGTCTCCTTGTGATATAACTAGGCTTGCAGTTACTGGCTAAAGATTTAATAAACGTTCCATGTCGTTTTTTCCCATCTTTGTTCCACCAGAAGTTTCTTTGAATATGGTCTATTTGATCCAAGGTTTCTTTTGGAATTGCATGAACTTGCAGTTGGTTATCCTTGGAGAATGGATTTTATTACAATAGTTCTATCAGTTTAAGATAGGAGTTTAGATTTTCAGCATTGCTGAGTGAAGTAATAATTTTAGAAAAGATGCTCAAAATTTGCTTTTATGTTCTTATCAAAGAAGAGTGGGGTACCAAAGATATCTATCATTTTTAGTCATCAAAGGGATTTTTGATATTATTTTTCCATGTTTAAGGTGAATACGAGGAATAAATTAGACACTGGATTTTTGGAGATTTACCATTTGACTTGTGATATCTCCAAATAAAGATAAGATATCGATAAGATTTTTCTGATCTGCTTTGGTGAATAAGAAACAATCGTCTGCAAAAAAATATGTGAGATGTTCAAGGCATTTTTGTTGATTTTAACCCCATAAATTACTATTTTTTGTTTTTTATCGCTTTTTGAAGGAGCCTAGATAGGATTTCCATGCAGATGAGGAAAAGATATGGATATAGGGGATCGCCTTATCTTAATCCTCTTAAGGTATTGAATCTTGGTCTAGGTGAACCATTGAGAAGGATGTAGAATAAAGTTGTCGACATACATTGCATTATGGATTTATCCAATTAGCGATACATATCCTTTTTCTTGCTTCAGATACTTTCATGCAGTAAATATGATCATGGACAATAATGATATTATATGTGCTTTGACTCTCAAGAAGAAATGTTGATTGATTGGGAGATATTAATTTGTTGAGAATGAGATTTAACATATTTGCTAGGATTTTAAATATTATTTTGTACATGACATTACTTGAGCTTATAGGTCTGAAATCTTATGGGGTTTGAGGAGCGGATATTTTCGGAATAATGGTTGTGAAAGAATAGTTGAAATATGTGTTAAGAGTAACGGATTAAAAAAAATCTTGGACTGAATAGATAATATCCGGTCCAAGAATTTCCCAACTAGATTTGAAGAAACCCGGTTGAAAGCCATTTGGACTTGAAGCTCCCCATTGATTCATATTGGACACTGTGTTCCAAATTCTTCTTTTGTGGGGATTTCGATAATGGAATTATTTTCAGCTTCGATGATGAAAAGTTTAATGATGTTGGATAAATTCATGTCATAGTTGTTGATTTGTGATATACTTATTTGGAAAAATGATTACCAGCAGAGAGTTTATTTGTTCCCTATCAGAGAGCCCAAGACCAGATGGCTCTCTAAGACAGTTGATGGCATTGGTTTAAAATTTTTTTTTTCTGTTGGATGCAAGGGCATTGAAATATTTAATATTTGATCATATTCCATGAAAATTTTATCTCTAGAGAGTTGATGGTAGAAATCATTTTAATTTCATACCAGTGTAGTCAAAATATCTCTATAAGGACGATTACTCGCTGAGTAATCGCTAAAGGCTATATGACCGATTCCAAGCTATTCCATATTTTTCGCGATTAAGGTGGCCGATTTAGACAATTTTTTAAGAAAAATGAGTTAACGATTTTTCCGAGTTGGCATTGCATGCACTAAAAAAAAAAATTTCGTAACCCCTCATTTGGGAGTTATAAAATAGAAAAACCTATAAATACGCGATAAACATGTTCAATATAACAATATCACACATTTAGTTACACGATAGTATAATTTTTTTAATTTTAATTGGGTAAAAATCATGACTTATGAGCAGCAGTATATAAATTATTAATAAATAGATCCCGAGTATTAGACCGAGTTTTGGCGATTTCCAAGTCCGAACTTGTTGCCCCTCGCTCCAAGCTTCCCAACCGAGTAGGACCGAGGAACGATTTCAACTACTTTGTTTCATACAATTTTCCTAATTTTGGAGATTTTTTAATTTCTCTGTCATTAGATATATTTTCATATCTATGGATTCTGTCTTTTTTAATATGTAAGTCTTAATATTTTTTTGGATGTTGCTGAAAATGTCTAAATTCCAGTGAGCGAGGTCTGAGGATTGGAGTTGTAGGTTTGAAAGAAACTTTTATTTCTGAAGGATTATTAGAGTGTAATTTTCAAAAAGCATCCGCCGCAGTGGATACTTTAAGGGTAGAAAAGATCTTATGCACCTGAATGGTTTTTTTTGTCCTTTGTTTTTCGGGTTGGAATCAAGTAAAATATGTGTATTATGTGATCCTACTCTGGGTAAGTGATATACATTGGTGTCCAGAAAGTTCTGAGTCCGTAAGAAGGAGGTCAAAACTCTGTTAATTCTTTCGCATATATTCGCCTCTCCCTTTCTATTATTGGACCAAGTGAACAGAGCACCATTATTTCCATCATCTTATAATCCCATAGAATCAATTAATAAAGGATTTACATCTTGAGCTCGCTTTATTACCACCTTGTTTTAAGTCTGGATTTAAAATGATATTTAGGTCCGATCAGTATCCATAGTTTATTTACTTGTTGGTTTGTTGCACTATATCTGAGATGTGAAACTATTGTTTAATTTTATCATCAGCATGAACATCCCCATAAACACATGTAACCAAAATCTCTTTATCTCCTAATATCGTGTCAAAATGACAAACATTAAATCTTGATGAGATTAACCTCCTATCTACCTCATTATGCCATGCTACAACTAACCATTTATCTATTCCAACGGGGAACAATAAACCAGTCATGAAACTGAATTTTTTGAAGAATAAATCCATTCGAGACCAAGGGGATTTTGTCTCGTTTATAAAAAATATGTCAAGCTTATAATACTATCATAGATAACTAAAGTGATCCTCTATTAATAGGGTTCCAATACCCTGGACATTCAAGGATAATAATTTCATATGGACAAATCAGAGAGAACTAATCCTAACTGAAAGAATTACACTGGAAAATAAATCATGGTTAGCGAAAATCGAAAAATAGAGCAGAAAAGGAAGAAAATTAATTGGAACTAGATGATCATGAGTTAGATTCGTATAAATACAAGATAAAACTGATATAACAAATAGAAAAATAAATGTAACTGAATCAGCGTAGGGATAAAAAAAACAACTATATTGAAGCAAGAAAGGAAGCACCTTAGAAAAGAAGTGAAGAAAATCACCAACAAAGATGAATCAACAAGGAACTGTAAATCTATGCCAGTATAAAAACTTGCAGAATAATCACTTTAAGTATATCAACAGTAAGGAAGGAACAAGGAACTGTAAAATTCTTGAGCTTAAAAGATCTTAAAGGACTGGGAGATGACTGAATATGGTACTCGGGAAACAATTTAAGTGAAATACAGAGGTTGTAAAGGGTGGGAAAAACAGTAACTAAAAAATAAAAATAATCCAAATTACTAAAATATTACATGCATGTAATATAACAGAAACATGATTTATTACATGAATCATAAGCAAGATAACAAGACCTATCTAGGATAACCGAAATTAAAGAGAGGGAAAAAAAAAAGGAAACACAACACTACAATTCTAAGAGTAAAGAAGAAGAAAACTAGTAAATACAAGAAAACAGGCAAATCGAAGCAAAAAAACAGTCAAAATAAGAAACCATGGGCTCTTATGGTATTATTCACATTAAGAACACATAAGCGCTTTGCATTTTTAGAGGTCATGATGACTAACAATTATTTTCTACAATTTCCTTGCCCTTTGATGCACATTCTTAGTCAGCAAGGCTGGTATTTGAAGCTTTATTTTTGAACCACATATAAAGGTAAGCAATAAAATACACTTGAGTCTCTATGACATGGATATCTCTTATAATTCAGAAAACTGACTGGTTGCAGGACAGTTCAAGTCTAATTCAGTGATTCTTGGTTTCTTTGTTGCTGGTAGTGGAAAGTCCCAATGGAAATAGCTTTCCATGAGGATCCAGTTTCTTAGATAGGTTGTGTTATTAGCTGGTAATTGTTGAGAAGAGCTGGCTTCACCCCATAAACCAGACTCGAAGTTAAAAAATTTCCAGGCCTAACTCTTTTAGAAACCACCTTCTATATATATATATATATGTATCAGTATGCAAACCCACATTGTTATAAAATGAAGAGCAGCTGCATTAAGAGTACTTGAAGATGTTGATCCAGTAGAGCTATGTGCTGGCGTTTTAACATTATCTTGGATAGCAGTCTCTGCATCAATTGTTTTAGGTAGTCAGTACGTGCAAGTTACCTCAGACACTGCTTGCTCTGAAGCTAAACTGGATAAGCTGTCCTCTAAAAACGGCATGTCATGCTGAATGTGCTGCTCTATTTTCTGCATCATATCAGGTTCTTGTTCTTGCTCATCAATTTGTTGCATTGCAGCCACTATTGCGTCAGCTAGCTGCTGCTTGATGCTCCTCTACTTGTTGTTAGGCAATTGCAAACTGTTCATAGTTCTGCAGCTTATGTCCAATTATATTACAAAATCCACATAATTTTTTGGGGAAGTGGTACGTGGAACCGAAATGTGACTTGATTGGTATATCTCATATCATTTTATGCCAATATACTGAACCTCGACTTTTTTCTGTACCTAATACTTTCTATTACATTTATGGAGTAACTCCCATTATCTTTTCTGACTAGATATGATAAAGAGGAAACACTACAAAAAACCTGAGCTTTGGTAACCATACTGGTTTAGTTGCCGGAGATGAGATTTTAGTTACCAAAACAGAAAGGCAACAAATGGTAGTTGCCAAGCTTTAGTTGCCGTATGGGTTGTTTCGAAATGCATAGGCAACTACTATAAATATCTAGTTTCCATGTATACTTTTGGAAACTTATGTTGTAGTAGCCAAATACGTGATTAGTTAAATGTTGTAAATTAAACCTACTAATTTTAGCAGTTGTTATGGAGTTGCCAAACACTCTAACAACAAAAATTTTGCAGCTGTCGGGTACTTGCTACACCACATGGCATCTAATTAAAACCTTGCTGCGAATTTATTTAGCAATTAATCTAGTAGTAGCCAAATATCTTGATGTCGTAATTGCAATAACTTAAGGCAACTAAGTTGCAGTTGGTAGATAGTTACTGAATCCTTCAACAATTAAGCTTGCTTGTTGGCATGTGGTTTCCAAATCATTCCACAACTATGATGGCCATCTAACTTTTCGTAGATGCCAGGCACTTGCAACGATGATTTTTTTAGTGGATTGTAATTAATATGGTAACTTCGTAATTCGTCATCGTAATCTGTTATTATAATAAATATGGCAGTTAATTACTGTAGTTAATATCGTGATTAGATATGGTACGTAATTAATATTTTAATTAACTGTGGTAATTACTATTTTGGATAATATCGCAATTAATTATTTTTTTATATAATACTCCTATCTTAGAAAAGAAAAATTAACAAAAGTCATCATTTCCAAAACCAAGAGTAAAAAGTCATCATTTCCAAAATATGCCTTGCTACACGATGCTTCGAAGTGAAATGCATGTCAAACTTCACGTCATCATCCCCTACCCAATATCTTGATGCCAAAAGAAAACAAGCCAACAAAAAAAAAATTCATTCATTACTTGCTGGCTGCATCACCCTCCATTTCATCACTCTTGTACATTGCTGCTACTGCCTCATCTCTCTTGGTTACTGCTTTTGTTCTCAGTCACTCTGCCTAGGAAACAATTTAGCTTAGCAAAACAAAAACTTCAGCTACACCACCAAGTCCCTGTGGACGACCTGCACTTGCACACACACGCTACAACAACACTGTGCACTTGCAGTTATAGTCGTAGGCTTCTTTCAAGCCATATCAAGTTTTTGGCGCCATTGCTGGGGACCTGCTAGCTGTGTAGTTGAAGTTTTTCATCTTGTATCTTTGTTGTGTAGTTATGTAAGCATCTTAGTGTAAGCATCTTTGCTGTAGCATCTTAGTGCAATTAGCTATAGCTTGTCTGTTGCTGCCTCAGTGTCCGTTGCTGCCTCAGTTGTCTGCTGCTGCCCCAGTTGTAATCTCTTAGGCATTTGTAATTAGTGCACTCTGCAGTTTGTTTCAGTTAGTTTTACCAAGCATTTACATCTGTAGCTGTAGTTGTAAGCATTTGTAAGCATCTTATTTTCTTTCCTCTTAGAGAATCTGTAAGCATTTGCATTTGTAGCTGCATATCACTGTTGTTTTGATCTCTCACTGCATCTTTGTCCTGTTCATCTTGGGTTGTTGTTGTTATT
The DNA here is from genome assembly GCF_003573695.1 of Papaver somniferum. NCBI lineage: Eukaryota > Viridiplantae > Streptophyta > Magnoliopsida > Ranunculales > Papaveraceae > Papaver > Papaver somniferum. The sequence goes on along the minus strand of NC_039364.1, from coordinate 235,199,543 downwards.
TGCCTCACCCATTTGTTTCAGAGAAACTTACTTCTCTTCTGAGCCACCTGGTACAAGCTTGTGGTGCTGCTGACCTTAGTGCTGCTGAGAAATCAGGCTTGTGGAGCTGCTGTTGATCCAGGCCAAGGCTGGAAGGGAAAGGAGCAGCAGCTGTGGGCTGAAGCTTACCCAGCTAAGCATACAATCCAGTTCACTGGGTTTGGGGTATTGTAGTCTCCCATTTAATTCTCTGGGCTTTGTAAAAGCTGGTGTCTGAAATTTTTTTAAACCCAAGTTGAGCTTTGTTTCTGAACTGTGGGCTTGACCCAAACTAAATTTGAAAAACATCTTCAAATCCCAAGTGGGCCTCGTATTTTGGCTAACTGAGAGCCCAAAACCCAACTGAACCCAGCTGGGCCTCGTTCCTCAGGGCTTGGTTTACTGAACTGTTATAGCTGTGGGCCGTGTACTCGTTAACCCATTAGATGGGCCTATCTCACTGATTTCAACTCGTTAGTTGGGCTCTGCTCACAAAATTTTGAAAACCCACTGAAAACCAAAAGCCCGTTATCTGGGCTTTGACCCAACTGAAACCAAAGTTTTTCAAACCCATTAAAATCCAAAAAAATTTCAGAACCCATTAAATCCAAAAATTTGTCAAACCAACCAAAACCAAATGTTTCCCAACAAAAACCAAACTTCAAAAATTCAAACCCGTTAAAACCAAATAGTGGGCTTCGTAACTTAGTTACCTAGCTTGTGGGCCTAATCATGTCAGGATTTTGGTCTGCAACTGGAGATTCGAACAAATCCATTAGAGAACTTGCTTACGGGCATATACTCCGCGTTATGAGCCTCCCACAGACCATGATGTCAATAGTTATAGGGATTATTATGGACATTTTCATAGTCCTGAACCTCAATACATGAACCCTAATAACTATGCACACATGTATCATCCTCCACAGAGAGAAAATGAACAATTTACTAGTGCCTCACTCACACAATCATCACTGTCGGATCAGTTAGAAGCTAAAGTCACTGCTTTAGAAATGCAAATGCATGAGAAATCTATCACATCCAATTCACCTAGGCAATATGAAATCCATGCTTGTACTTTATGTGGTAGCTTAGACCATCTTGTTGAGAATTGCTATATTTTGCATGATTTCAGGCAGTCTAGAGAAAATCCAAGGTATAAAATGCCCACAGATTATGATGCTGGTAGTTATTGGGACCATAATCAGCCTTTCGAAGGTTGCGATCAGTCTTGTATAGACCCTAACGACCATGCACCCATGTATCAATCTGTTGAAGACTCTCCCTCCATGAGACGAATTCATTCATATTTAGATAAGATTTTGCTTCATATATAAAATGAGGGAAGGGAGGAATTTCACCTTGAGATGTCTGTTATCCCTAGTGAAATTAATTTTGAAAAACAGTGTACCTAACCCTACTCATGCTAGTGATATTGAATATGAACCTAATCTAGAGGTAAATGAGTGGACTAGGGACACTATAGTTATGAATAGAGAATGGGATCCTGTTTATGATGATGATGATGATGATGTTATGTTAGAAGAACATGTCTATGCTGAAAATAGTGTGGAACCTTTGGGTTAAAATACATTAGGCTTCTCTGCCTCGACCTTCATGAATGATGTTTCTTCTAGTATTCCATATACATGTGATGTTGATACTGATCTTGAGCCTGTGCAACGGATCTGTGAAAAATAGTATGACACATATCTTGTGACTGACTTTGGTAAGGTAGAATCTTCTGTTGACACTAATATTCCTATGCATGAAAATATAGTTGATGTGTCTGATTCTCTGCCTGGGTCACATTGTGATGTTTCTCCTGATTTGCCGATGCATGAGAATAAATCTTTTGATGATGATGATTCTGAATGTGGACTTGCTAAATTATGTGATGACTGTGAGCATGCTGCGACACTTGTAGATGACTTAGGAGATATTGATTTGACTAATAATGATGTTCCTATCTTCCTGCATAAGTCACAGTCTGATGGCCTTACACCCAACCTAGATTTGGTTTGTAACAATATTGTCAAACCAACTTTTCTGAGAATACCTAATCTAGGTCTGGAACTGTGTGCCTCCCAAGTCCTCTTGGAATATTTTGCATCTAAATACAACACCTTTGAGAAGCCACAGTTAGAATATGTATGTCTGCCCGTCCCCTAGCAAAGTTCATTTTGAATTGGACCTTGTGCATGATGAACCTCCAAAACTGCGAGATTTTGTATCCAATAGTATATCCAGTGTAAAATCCAGGTTTGGGGGTAGCTCATTTGTTTTGCAGCCTCACTTGCATTTCTGTCCTATTATGATTGTGTGAAGCTGTTGCAATCTCTACACTTCGTCTTTTGGGTTGATCATCAACTCTTTAGATTGTTGGTGTATGGTGAAATTCTCTTGTATATAATCTAGTAGGTAATGTCTCAGTTGAATCTTATGTTCCTTTTGTATATAAATGTGCTAATCCAATGTGACTCTCAGCTGAAAAATATTGGATTCTAGCTGTGAATAATGGAGTTCGGTTCTTTCTTTCATCAAATCTCGTAACCTCTTTCCTTTTTCTCAAACTCAACATGTTTCTCCTGTTATGTTACAGTTATAAATCCGTTTATCATAAGAAACATTGAGGACAATGTTTAGTTTAGGTTTTGGGGTGAAAAGTAGATACCATGATTGATAGCATGTATAATTGAAAACAGAACTCTTTCTTTTTGTTAAAAAAAATGAAAAAATTAAAAATCAAGCTCATTTACCTTGAAATGTTGATTCCTGTGCATGTATGTAAACTTAGGGTTCTTAGTCTAGATGATGAGGCACCCCTGATTCTAGCACAATTCACATATTGATAAGAAATTTGCACATGCACGATCTACCAATACATGTATAGCCTCGGGTAGGTGTTTTATCAGTTAAGTAGACTGCGAATCATCTAGAATACTGAATGAGACTTGACTAGCTTGTTCTTTGGTTGGTTGGGATAGAAGGTGGAGGTTACATTAAGAAAAACAACCATTGAATCTGACCGGGTACATCGAAAAGGGCTACCTCTTGCTAAGAGTCATGTAATTAATTTTTCTTTTTTGTTCATGTATCAAAAGTGTCACTATGTTGTAAAGTTAAAAGTACAATTCCAAATGTTCTAAAGTTCAATTAAAAAAAATCAGAAAAATACAAAAATATCAAGTTTTAGTAATTCCATATTTTGTCATGTTAAAGACAATGTTTCTCTCTTACCTCAAAAATAAAAGAAAGTAGTGTATGTAAATAAGAGTCATATTTTTGTCATTTATTGTAATAAGCAAGGAGGGTGCAGCCATCGATGTATAACGCGGGTAAACTGAAATATTACCAACTCATTGGGTGAACATTCACAATTCTCGTAAAGCCGGACATCTAGCTTGGATTTGAATTCAGTTCTTAGCCTAAAAAACTATCTCTTAGCGAGTGGCAGTCATAACTTCTGATCATTCTTAACATGTGTAGATACACTTTACACTCTTATCACATGTCTTTAGTTGTTCCAGTGCTAGAATTGTGCCTTTGAAGGCTAGATTGACATATCCATTTGTTGTGAGCTAAAACTGTCTTGCACATGTCACATTTCATGGAATCTGAGCTTATATTTTGTCCTAGAACTTTGTAGGTACGTTCTAAGCAAACCTTCACGAGACTTCAACTCGTCCACTGGGGACACTTAGTGGTTTAAAAGGCTTAGTGCATACGCTAAATGTATTCGACAGACCAGCTACAGTGGTATAGGTAGGATTTCCTTAGTTTTAGTTTTACTTGAGGACAAGTAAAATTCAGGTTTGGGGGTATTTGATGAGTGCTAAATATTGCATATTTCTATATCTTTTTCTTGGCAATTAACTCATCGTTTGTGCTTTAAAGTCATATATTATCCTGAATTTTGTATTTTACTTCCTCAAGAATAAATACTTAAAACTGTTTAATTTTGTGTTTTTAGGCTCTAAATAAAGCTTGGATGAATTGCGGAGCGAAAAGAGCAGAAAAATGGTGGAAAACCGACAAAGACTCCCGCAAGAAGGCAGCGAAGAAAGTTGTACGCAACACTCAGAGGCTAGAAGTGGGCTTAGAAGGAAGAATTGCTCTTAATAGATGAAGTGGGCTTAGCATGTCCAAGGCCCAAGCTCCAACTCTAACCCAAGATCAAGACCCAAGACCACTAAAATCTTGCAACTTCCCAAAAAAATTAGTTGCCAAATGCTACCGGAACTAGTCAAAGGAAACTAGTAGTTCCTATATACTTCGGCAATAGGTTGTTCACAACTATTATTTTTACTAGTTTACGAATCTTTTAGAAACAAAGATATGCCAACAACATGAAATATGCTGGTAGCCTAATGCTTTCAAAACTAGGAAAAGGCAACTGCTAGTTCGTATGTACTTCAGAAACATGTTAATTGCAATTAGCGTTTTTATTAGTTTCCAAACTCGTCAGCAATAAACGTATGGCAACTAAATAAAATGCTGTAGTAGCGTCATATATGAGCAACTAAAGCTACGAAAACTAACCGATTGGCTAGTTTCTTAAGCCTTTGGAAACCAAAGCCAGTAACCGCCATTGCCAAAGGTTTGAGAAACCACATGGCACCCACTACAACATGTTAATTTTTAGTTTTAACAGGGTCATTCAACAATTGATAAGGAGTTTTGTACTGCGTCATTGAACATTAGTAAGGAGTTTTTTGGGTGTCCCGCTATATTGTTCCAGATCTGTAAGTTTTGTACTGCGTCATTGAACTTAAGTTGTATTTTGGAATAAGTACTGTAAATTGCATCCCCTTCTTTTCACTGAACAAATATAGCACATCTCATTCAAAACCACCGTACACCTAATTAAAACATCTCAATACATTTTACAGTTTAAAGTATAGAGCACCCAATGTTTAGGTGGTTGAGCCATCAGGAACTAAAAACAACCACAATTGCGAAATTTTTTTTTATGTCAAATGTATTGTTAAACTGGAGGATATGGAGAGCATCAATCAGAGTTCTAACGAATTAAGAAAGCTTATATGTGAAAATTTTAATTTTATGTTTGAGAATACATACAGTGCAAACTCATGAACTGACTGATACAATTAGATTGAACTGAGTACAGGTTGACAGTCCACAACAGCTTTGCAAGCTTCAGTCAGTATTACCAGATTTATCATGTCCTCAGCCAAAGATTTCCAATACCATTGAGTGGTATTTTTTATGGCATCCTTGTACCGTCCTAATCTATGATACGATAATCCAGCATGGCTCTAACAAGTGATACGGTAAGCAATAAAGGCATCTTAAAAGAGACGTCATATGGGCTAAAGCTTCAAAAGGGGAACTCAACATGGCAATCTTCGCCATAAAACTGCTGATAATAATCCAATGTACCCCTCCGATATCAGACCTGCTGTTCTCCCAAACTGAATATCTCTGTGCATAAAAAAATAAATTGATCAGCATCGACTTAGTAACCATCAACTTGAAAACAAATTGCCTCAAAAGAACATAAACAAGCAGTAGTTAGATATAACGATTTGTTAAAAATGATTATTAGACATCCATTACCCACTATATCATTTTTCAACTCGCACAATCCATTTTGAATCTAATGTCCCTTAAGAAATTCTATTTCTACGTTCAAGGTCACTCAAGTCATACAATCTATACCTAACGTTTCATCCTCAAATATGTGATTCTTAAACTAGCATCCTAAGTATCAATATTACTTAAATCAACGAGTATTTTTAAACTCTTCAGCAAATCATAGAGTAAAATGTAAATGTATACATCTTGTGAAACTGTTTTAAATCAAGGTCTTTCACTTTTCATGGGACATTTTCTTCCAAGCATTTTGACATGGTATTTCTGAATTCTAACAAGTGCAACTTTTGTTTTTCAGTTGTGATCATATATTTGACTCTGACAATTTTGGAAGATCTGCCATCTGCTCAAAAAGCAACCCGAAACAAAATGACCTCTAGCAGAGCATAGATACAAATAATAACTCAATTTCATGCTCAGCATAAATGGTAGGTCGTATGCAATGCACTGTCTTAAAAAAAACAGAAATAACGAGAAAGCTCAGTGCGAAAACTACTCACAGTATTAACATCCATTTCTTTCAGTATATCTCTCGCTACCAGAGCGCATGTCTTCTCAGCTGGGTCCTTCTTTTAGCTTCTCACTTGATTTGCTTTTTCCTGGATCACAAAAGAAAGGGCCCCTAAATATTAGGTGAGACGGTATCAGTGTTTCAAATACATTCAATCGTAGCTTAACAAAGTGTTTGACATTTCACTAAAATAGATGACATATAGGACAGAAAAATAGATGTATCAATAAATCCAGTAAAACTTCTCAAACTTTTTAATCTGTGTTGGAAAATCATACAAACTCCACCAACATCTGTGCATAAATCTTAAGATTCATTCAAAGTAGCAAGCAGAAATATTCAAGAATGGTTAGAAAGAAAGTTTAAGAGCCTAGAAACTATTCAATGATGCTTTTGTACAATAACCATTGTGGGATCTATTGTAGAAACTAGCAAATTGAAAATGTGTACAAGAACCCAAGGCCTTGACCAAATCAACAAATCAAAATCATTAGGCTCCGTCTTCCTGAAATTGAAAATGAATGACTTCTCATTAGCAAATAGACAGAACCACAGAACACCGAATGAAATTCTTTGACGCAACAGACCATAATAATGATGCTATGATTGGACTAATGTACACCCCAATTTCAGTAAATGGTACAACCACAGACAACATCAACCCTAACCACTGAAAGTTTTCAAATAGGACTAGCCTTTGCTCCTGCATTATCGAGAAAAAAAAACTCTCGACATTGAGAGGCAGTAGAACCCTAACATTGATTTTCAAATAAAATTTAAAAAAAAAAAACATAAAAGCACCCAAAAGTTATCTACAAAATCAAAAACAACTCATTACAACAAATCAAAGAGAACCCGTTACAACAAATCCTTGAGATTTCCCCAATTTCGATTTTCAGAAAACTTCAATTTCCCCTTTTAAATCAAAATCCATACATCGGAACCAAAAAACTCCACGATTGAAACATACTGAAACCCCAATCTACAACCCTGAGAGAAATTGAGAACCCTAATTTCTCCTTTTTGGATCTTCGATTTCAAAAAGAAAGAAATCGAAGATAAAAGACTTTTCACGATTATATAGGGAGTGAAAGAGAAGATCAAAGCTTCAATTTTGCTTTGATCAGAGTTTCTTTAGGAGAATTGAAACTATAAAAGAAAGAGAAAAATGTGAAATAGAAATAGAAGTTGTGAAAAGGTTTCTAGAGTAGGCGAGAGTTTATGTAAGGTGCAATAATCAATAACAAACAAAAATCAAATAAGCAAAAAGTTATTGATACTTAGCTCCTTTAGAGTGGAAGTGATTGCTTTGACGAAATGAACAAGCTCCCCATATCTCCGCAACAGTAACAGGGCAAAACTTTGAAAAACAGTGTGAGTCGCGTGTTCAACACGTTGTCCTTAAGACATTAGCGCCCGGCTACACTCAAGAGTGATATCTCCAGGATAAAACACCCTAATACACCTACTACTAGCATATGTAGTAGATGCTCAACTTGAGTTTGACAACTCCGAAAAAACATTAAGAAAAATCACGAATGCTAAAGATAGCAATACAAAATATTTCCCTTGGGGGTCTCTCTAAAATATAGAGAATCCCTTTGGGGTCTCTCTAAAACATAGAGCAACCCCTTTACCATATAGGGGTCCCTCTAGAATATAGAGCAACCCCTTTTTTTTCCATACTTTTACAAAAGAATTGAATTTGTTTATATAATTGACAAACTCAAGTTAAGAAGAGCTCCTCCCCTATGTGAGACTAAAAATCTTATATAGTCTCTTAAAAACAACTAAAGAGTGGAAACTCCACTATGTGGGACTAATAAGTTTTCATTCACAAAAGAAACACTAAATTAAAATCTTTAAAAAGTATTTTTATTAATCGTTTTTCCAACAATCCCCCACATGAATGAAAACTCAATAAAACGTGAAAAACACAGATAGATCTTGGTAAATCAACAACGCAATCTCACGACCTGAACTGACTGAACAGACAGACAGATCGTGCATGTTGAATTCATACTAGCCATTTCAACGTCCTCTCCTTCACACAGTAGTGTGTTGATCTCAGGGTCATACTATGGATTGCATAAATCATAATAGTATAGAGAGCTTTCATCTTTAGTTTCTCACAAGTGAGACTAAAGGTTTCTTTCACCAAAGTGAAAAATCATGAACTAGTGAACCCTTAGTGACCCTTAGGTCCTAAGAACTAGTAATACCAAGACCATAAAAACAACATAAAACTCATTTTTTCAAAATGAATTAAAAATAGATAAAAACGAAAAACAGGAAATACCACTATAGGCAGAGGTGTCCATGAGGTCTTGAACCTTTGCTTAGTGAGAGATTACCGGAACTACTTGCTAGACAGTGAACGCGATGTCTTGAACTGCTAGCGTTTGGTGTAATCCGCGATAATAACCACACATGATATCTCCAAGGTTGCTGCCAAGCTCGTGCCGTTGTGTCCGTTTTGGCCCTGGATTTATCCTGTTTCTCAGAATGCTCTAGAGAATCATCTCATATTCTCATAGGAAGCGACCCACTTCCTCATTCAGATAGGTGATATCCATCAAGAGTGTTTACTTCTACACCCCACTTCAATCTTAAATTGAAACTATAGAACTCATTAAGACTTATTAAAAAGTCATCCTCCACATGCAGTCACACTATCACGTCTACACCATAGGGAAGGGACAGAGAATGAAAATCTCTGATAGTGTTTACCTTTACCCACCACAAATTAGTTTCTCATTCGAAATCTTGATCATGGGATCTCCAGTCAGCAAGGTTGAGTATCCTTTATGGTAAGTTTAATATATGAGCTTAAGCCCCAACCCCCTCGATGCATTTTTAACTATCTCTTTGTACAAACCTTTCGTCAAAGGTTGCGCGAAATTCTCCTTGGACTTTAGCCAATCAATGGAAATAACGCCGATTGAGATTAGTTATTACTTAGCTTTAACTATTATAGCTTGGCTAACACAATGTATAGATATAGCTGGCACAGGCCTATGCCAGAGAGGAATGTCTTCTAAAAAGCATCTTAGGCGCTCGGCCGCCTCTCGTGCTTTATCTAACGCAATACTCTCAGATTCCATAATGAATTGAGCAATATATGTTTGTCTGAAAAACTTCCAGAAACAAACCCTCTTGCTAGAGTGAAAACATATCCACTAGTAGACTTAGACTCCTCTGAGTCAACTATCCAGTTTGCATCACAAAGTCCCTCAAGGACAACAAGATACCTTTCATAAATAAAACAAAAGGTAATAGAGTATTTTAGGTACCATAATACTCTATTAAGCGCATCCCAATGCTCTTGTTCTGGACTACAAGTATATATACTTAACTTACTCACAATATAGGCAATGTCTGGACTCTTACAGTTCATTAAATTCATCAGACATCCTATAACTCTTGAGTATTCAAGTTAAGATATTCCATTACTCTTATTTTTCTCGAATATACAAGAAGAATCGTACGGAGTAAGGCATGCTTACAATTAGACTGATTGTATCTCATAAGCACAAATTCAACACAATGAGAATGACTAAGACTATAAATGTTAGATTATCTTCTAATCCTCATCCTTATGATTACATCAATAAGGTCTAAGTCTTTCAAGTCAACGTTATCATTCAGCGTATGTTTTAGTGGAATTAATTATATCTACGTTTATATCAAGTATTAGCATATTATCAATATACAAGCATACAATCACACAGGCATCCTTAACAAGTTACTTGCAAATATACTTGTCAGATTCATTGCCTTAAATCCACTACTCATTATCACATGATCAAATTATCATGTCACTGTTTACGTGCTTTATTTGAAAACAATACAAAGATTTGTTCAACTTGCAATCTTTGTCTTCACAACCTTTCACTACAAAGTCCTCAGGTTGGTCTATGTAAATTTCTTTATCTAATTCACGGCTTTATAAAATTTGTATTAACATCCATCTGATGTATCTCTAAGTTGTTTATGGCAGTAATAACAATTAGCATCTCAGCGGAAGTAATTCTTGTCACATGCGAATTAGAATCAAGGAAATGTACACCTACTTTTAGTTTATATCCTTTAGATATAAACCTAGCCTCATAATTTTCACAGTTCCATCTATCTTACGTTTCCTTTTAAAGACTCATTTACATAATATGGTCTTACTTACCGGAGGTAAACTAGCATGATCCCAAGTCTGCTTCAGACGGACTTTGTCCATTTCACTAAATGAAGCTTCTTAGCGGAGTGGGGTTTCGGTAAATGTTATGGACGAAGCTATATTTTTGGGTCCTCTATTTTAGGTTTATGGATGGCAACCTTAGCCAAACACCCCCACACTTTGAAGTATGCATAATAAGGTTGTCTACCTTTCCACAGTTCATATGGAGTTTTATCTGATCCTTTAAAAGGTACTCTGTTCAGGATATAGCATGCTGAGAGGACATCTTCCCCCCACAAGTTCGAAGGTAATCCTGAACTAATTAACATGGCATTCATCATCTCCTTAAGGGTACGGTTCTTACGTTCAGCTACACCACTCGACTGAGGTGAATAAGGAGGGGTAACTTCGTGTATTATGCCGTGTTTTACACAGAAATCTCCTTTCGGAATTTTATATTCACCACCACGGTCAGACCTAATGGTTTTAATGGTAGTATTCATTTGGTTTTCAACTTCAATTTTATACATCTTAAAGGTTCTAAGGCATCATCCTTACCTCTAAGCAAATATATATGACAATACCTAGTACAGTCGTCTATAAAAGTAATAAACCATTTCTTACCACCTCTAGTTTGAACCGGATTCATGTCAACTAGGTCCGAGTGAATTAATTCTAAGGGTTTAGAATTTCTATGAACATTTTGCTAAAAGGTTTTTTTATCATATTTTGATTCTATGCGAAATTAACTTTTGTGTTCAATATCCAAATTAAATTTGGGTACGTAGCATATGTTATCCAGTTTATGCATTGACTTATAATTTACATGTCAAAGTCACACAAAAGAAAGCACAAGAATCAACTATGTTCATTTTATCAGATTTTCCTTTAAGCTTATAAAAACCCTAAGTCTTATAACCGTCGCCTAAAAAATCACTGCCCTTAGTTACAACAAGTTTTCTAAATTCACTTAAGATCTTCAATTTTTTACCATCTACAACATAAAAAGATACAATATTCTTGCATATGCCCGGAACATGAAAACTTCATTCAATGTGAGAATATTACAGATATGAGCTTCTGCTCGACCTTTTCCTTTTATGCAACCTCTGTTGCAGATGAGTTACTCATATAGAGTTTCTCGACATCCCCTATCCTCTAATAGGAGGTAAACAGGTCTCTGTTTCAGCAAACATGCTTAGTGGCTCCAAAGTCCACCCATCAATATCTCTCACATTGTTTATTAAAATAGCTTCCGACATCATGCCACTGAACTCGTTCTAGTTTGTTTCAACTAAATTAGCATTAACTTACTACTTATTAAGGTTTTTACGTTGTCTACAATTTACTGCCATATGGCTAGGAATTTACAAACATAAAAATCACCCTTAATTAAAGTAATGCTAGATTCAGGTTTACGAAACATACCTTTATTATGAAGACCACGCTTAGTGTTGCGTTCGATATTCTCACCTTTGCCATCTTTGGAAGATTTGTTTCCAACCACATGCGGCTATTAGCCATGTCCCTCGGAGATGACACCTTTATTCACAAATCACAATTCCAAATCAGAAAGTAAAATATGAGTTTTGAAGATAACATCTAGATATACAAACTTCGTTTGAATCAGCGTTTCAAAAAACTCATGGTTACCCCACAAAAATTAATTTAGTTAACAACAAATTTCTGCTCGTCAGAATTTTTCAGAAACGTTTTTCTGTTTTGTAAAATATCAAAAAAATATTTTTACAACTCCAAAAATTCTGAAATTTTAAGCGGGTAACTATCAGGATGTCTACTACGTTGTGTCAAAAGGGGTCATCGAAATTCCTTATATGTTGAGAGATAAATTCGAAACTCTACAGCTGACCAAAAATTCGATTTTTGTTTTTCACTCCACAATTAACATCCATGATTCACAAGACCAATCATTTTCGATTATTATAAATAACTAATGTCTTAAGATTGTTGGGTGCAATAATCAAAAACAAATAAAAATCAAATAAGCAAAAAGTTATTGATACTTAGCTCCTTTAGAGTGGAAGTGATTGCTTTGACGAAATGAACAAGCTCCTCATATTTCGCAACAACAACATGGCAAAACTTTGGAAAACAGAGTGAGTCGCGTGTTCAACACGCTGTCCTTAAGACATTAGCGCCCGGCTACACTCAAGAGTGATGCTATATCCCTCACAGGACGGATATCTCCAGGATAAAACACCCTAATACACCTACTACTAGCATATGTAGTAGATGCTCAACTTGAGCTTGACAACTCCGAAAAAAACATTAAGGAAAATCACGAATGCTAAAGAAAGCAATACAAAATATTTCCCTTGGGGGTCTCTCTAAAATATAGAGAATCCTTTTGGGGTCTCTCTAAAACATAGAGCAACCCCTTTACCATATAGGGGTCCCTCTAGAATATAGAGCAACCCCTTTACCATATAGGGGTCCCTCTAGAATATAGAGCAACCCCTTTTTTTCCATACTTTTACAAAAGAAGTGAATTTGTTTATATAATTGACAAACTCAAGTTAAGAAGAGCTCCTCCCCTATGTGGGATTAAAAATCTTATATAGTCTCTTAAAAACAACTAAAGAGTGGAAACTCCACTATGTGGGACTAATAAGTTTTCATTCACAAAAGAAACACTAAATTAAAATCTTTAAAAAGTATTTTTATTAATCGTTTTTCCAACAGTTTATGCCTCATAGTTTCAATTCTAAAGATTTACCCAACATGAATTTTAGATTTCACCCAAAAAAGAAAAGAAACGCGCGCCAACATTCCCGCCAATTCATTTTCCCCAATAGTTTTCGCGCCACGTAAAAGTTGTTATGGAAAATTTTGTCACCGTTGGATAAGGTAGCAATCCGCGTGCCTTTTGTGTTTTGGTGAATATAGCCATGCAATTGAAGACACTGGTTTCCAATTGGCCAGTTACAATATCATTCGGATCTATAAAAGTTGTGATGGAAAATTTTGCCACCGTTGCGTAAGGTAGGAATCCGCCTTCTTTTGTGTTTTGTGAAGATTCTGTTTTCAATTGGCTAGTTACTATATCACGCGGATCCTATTTTTGTTTGCTTTGGTGTGGTTAGTAGGTTTGTACATGGTCGGTTTCGGCTCGATTTCCAGCCAAATCAAAATCAAAACCATTAATGTTAGTTTTTTAAAAATTTATCATCAACCAACCATTAATCATCGGTCGGTTTCTTAATGGTTCTAGCCGGTTTCGGTTTATTCCCAAGGATTTCAGTTGACTGATTGTTATATCAGTTTCAGGAAAACAATTAGATGTTCACTTTTTTATGTTATCTGAAAATGATACCTTTTAGTGAATTGAAGATTAGGGTTACAAATTACAACTCACAGATTCGTTTATAAGTTCTAATTAACGGCTTAAGCTAGGAAGAAGAGGAGAAGATTTGATACCTAGTTGTGTAATATTATGATTTGATTTGTTAGGAAAATCATGGTGGGATAGTTCTGTGAAGAAGAAAAGTACGGAAAAGTACTAGAGAACATAATAGAAGTTTGTCTAGGAAAGAATGAGATGAGGTCGATATCTCAGACTCTTCTTAGATTATTATGAAAATCTATTTGAATTCATCCCACGGCTATGATAATCGTTTTTCCAAATGGTTTACTGTTTGGTTTCAGTGCCAAACCATTACCATTTCATTACTACCGGTTTTCAGCCTTTTTAACCATAATCAATCCACTTATAAACGGTTCGGTTCGGTACGATCCGGTTATCAGGGTCCGCTCTAATTTCTATCTAAGTTTGCATTGCTTTTTTGTTTTTGTTTTTCTTTTTGGACTAGAAGTTTGCATTAGAATATAATTTCTATCTAAATTACTTAGTGAAGCTAATCTAAAATTAGTGAAAAATAATTGATGGATAACGTATGAAATTAAGTGAGGCTATGGGAAAATTGGAGAAGCTAGTAAAATTTTCAATCTGTTCTGAGTTAATTAAGAATATTTATTTGGACGAAAATTCAATATATAATGTAAGAATATCGTTTATGATCGGTTCATTCTCTCAGACTCCACCAAAACAAAATCGAACATCCAAGACATTAAATCCCTTAAAAGAAATAAAATTTCATACAAAACCCACTTCAGAGAACTTCAATTTCCAAATTATATCAGAACCCAAATCGAATTAAAAAGGCGTAATTCAAACATATTGATAACCAACCTTATAACCAGATAGAAATTTAAAAGCCCTACATTTTCTCCTTTAGGCCTTCGATTTCAATTAGAGCAGATGGGAGCTGTTTTACAACGAAATCAGAATTGAAAGTCTGTGTGAATATTTGTTTCCATGTGCTTCTCTGTGTTTTATAATCGTGCAATTAAACACTGATTTCAAATCCAAAGGATTTGATTTCTTAAAATTTGGAATGAAATCAATCCAAAGGATCATATCAACCTTGAGAATTAATTGAAATCAGTGGATATTAGGTGAAGTAGATGCATCTAAGGGCAAATTCAAAGGAATCCGAGTGAAAATTGATCAAAGTCGGACGATATCGGGTTATATTGATGAAAACCATATAAAATGATGAAAATCTAGATGAAATCAGGTGAAATTGAGTAAAGTCGATTGACATTTGGTGAACTTGATGGAAAATCGATTGACATTTGATGAAATTGATGAAACTTATGTTAGTCCACTCACGTCTAGGTTTCGATATCGGAGCCAGGTTCATGCCTCGAATTTGATGAAAGGGGTCTGTTTGAGGTTTCCGAGAATATTCCTAAGGAATTTTAATTGTATATGGTTGGAAATTCATCGTTTACGAAGATTCCGAATTATGGTAGTCCACTCACGTCCAAGTTTCGATCTCAGAGCCAGGTTCATGCCTCAAAGTTGACGATACGGGATCTGTTTGAGGTTTCAAAGAATATTCATAAGGAATCTTACCTGTATATGGATGGAAATTCATCGTTCTTACGAAGTTTCTTACTTGTGGTAGTCCACTCACGTCCAGGTTTCGATTTCAGATCCAGGTTAATGCCTCGAAGTTGATGAAAAGGGGTCTGTTTGAGGTTTCAGAGAATATTCCTAAGGAATATTACCTGTATATGGCTGGAAATTCATCATTCTTACGAAATTTCCGAATTATGATAGTCCTCTCACGTACAAGTGTCGATATTGGAGCCAACTTCATGCCTCGAAGTTGATGAAAAGGGGCATGTTTGAGGTTTCGTAGAATATTTCTATGAAATCTTACCTTATATGGCTGGAAATTTATCGTTTTTACGAAGTTTCCTACTTATAGTAGTTCACTCACGTCCAGGTTTCGGACTCGGAGCCAGGTTCATACCTCGAAGTTGACGAAAAGGGGTCTGTTTGAGGTTTAGGAGCCAGGTTCATTTCTCGAAGTTTCCGACTTATAGTTGTTCAATGATGACGAGGTGCAATTTTATGAAAAGGTAACATATATTTGATTGTATTTTGGTTATAATTTCTAATCCGACGATCTAAAATTAAGCAAAAAAAAACAAAATCTACTACTCAATCTAACGGTCACAATTCCTTGTTTGGTATGACAAAAACAAACCCATTCCTCAATCCTAACCTATTATCTTAACCAATCATATTGCACAAAAACTAATCTAACGGCTCTTATTATTATCATGCGGATTGAGGAAATTCCACGACAATGAGAAAAACTCTCTGTAAACCCTAACTCTTTCTCATCCCAAAAAATCAAATCAAAAGAGTTAATCAATTACTCAGAAATATAAAAACTCTTTTCACCTCAAACCCCAACTTATGGTATCCGTCAAATCAGAAAACTCTTGATCTACAAAAAATCTCTCTAAAAATTCTATCTGCAACCCTCTGTCATCTGATAAACCTCAAACCCAACATCACCTCAAACCTAACTTCACCTTAAACCCCAACTTCATCTCAAGAAATCTCAGCTTAAAAATCTCACATGTACAGATTTATTTTTCATGTTCTGTTTGTTTGATACCTGATTTCCTGTATATAATTAGATTTTCATTTTCGTTGTGTTTGAATTCGTTAATTTCTGCAATAATTCGTCACTGATTTCCTGATTAGGGTTTTGTTTTCTTAGCCGAGTTAGGGTTTATTTTCTGAACCGATTCATATGATTTCTTTTTTTTCTTATAACAAATACCCTTTGCTAATAAGCTTAATAAATACACATAGGAAGTATGATTTATTTCTGAAAACCACAAAAGTTTTGTGACTCGAGCGAGTCAGAACAGATTCATGTTTGTTCTTCAATTTGGTTTGCTGATTGGTTTTTTTTCTGAACTGATTCTTGATGTGCAGAGTTGCTTAAGCTAACAGATGGTGGAGTTTAAATGAAAGAAAAAATCAAACCGAGGGATTGTCACAGCTAATGCGAAGGAAATTTCTCATAGTGCAGGCAACAGTAGTTTTGCCAGCGTAGAATAAGATTTGGTATTACATTGTATCTCATTCTTTTTCTACTGATGTTATTTTGAATCCTTGTTGTATATATGGTGTAATTTTAACTTAGCTTCTTTTGTATGCGACTTGTTGCTGCTTCAAAGATTGCAGAGAACAAGCCTTGTGGTGCGGTGATTTTGTTCCCGGAAACCCATTGTTCTAAAAAACTACCACCCAAATGTCAGGAGATGAAAGTAAGACATACTGTATAATTACACTTCGAATTTTATGTGTGTTAATTGATCTGTGCAACAGTACTGATCTGTAATTTATGTTGAAAGCAATGAGGACATGAAAGAAGCGATATTATCCAAAATAGCAATTACCACAGTTAATTAAAATATTAATTACGTACCATACCTAATCACGATATTAACTACAGTAATTAACTGCCATATTTATTATAATAATAGATTACGATGACTGATTACGAAGTTACCATATTAATTACAATCCACTACAAAAATCATCGTTGCAAGTGCCTGGCATCTACGAAAAGTTAGTTGGCCATCATAGTCGTGGAATGATTTGGAAACCACATGCCAACAAGCAAGCTTAATTGTTGAAGGATTCAATAACTATCTACCAACTGCAACTTAGTTGCCTTAAGTTATTGCAATTACGACATCAAGATATTTGGCTACTACCAGATTAATTGCTAAATAAATTCGTAACAAGGTTTTAATTTAGTTGCCATGTGGTGTAGCATGTACCCGACATCTGCAAAAATTTTGTTGTTAGAGTGTTTGGCAACTCCATAACAACTACTAAAATTAGTAGGTTTAATTTACAACATTTAACTAATCACGTATTTGGCAACTATAACATAAGTTTCCAAAAGTACACATGGAAACTAGATATTTATAGTAGTTGCCTATGCATTTCGAAACAACCCATACGGCAACTAAAGCTTGGCAACTACCATTTGTTGCCTTTCTATTTGGTAACTAAAATATCATCTCCGACAACTAAACTAGTATGGTTACCAAAGCTCAGGTTTTTTGTAGTGACACTATTTTCAGCATAGACATGTTCTTCTAACATAACATCATCATCATCATCATAAACATGATGCCATTCCCTATTCATAACTATAGTGTCTCTAGTCCACTCATTTACCTCTAGATTAGGTTCATATTCAATTTCACTAGCATGAGTAGGGTTAGGTACACTGTTTTCAAAATTAATTTCACTAGGGATAACAGACATCTCAGGGTGAAATTCCTCCCTTCCCTCATTTTGTATATGAAGCAAAATCTTATCTAAATATGAATGAATTTGTCTCATGGAGGGAGAGTCTTCAACAGATTGATACATGGGTGCATGGTCGTTAGGGTCTATACAAGACTGATCGCAACCTTCGAAAGGCTGATTATGGTCCCAATAACTACCAGCATCATAATCTGTGGGCATTTCATACCTTGGATTTTCTCTAGACTGCCTAAAATCATGCAAAATATAGCAATTCTCAACAAGATGGTCTAAGCTACCACATAAGGTACAAGCATGGATTTCATATTGCCTAGGTGAATTGGATGTGATAGATTTCTCATGCATTTGCATTTCTAAAGCAGTGACTTTAGCTTCTAACTGATCCGACAGTGATGATTGTGTGAGTGAGGCACTAGTAAATTGTTCATTTTCTCTCTGTGGAGGATGATACATGTGTGCATAGTTATTAGGGTTCATGTATTGAGGTTCAGGACTATGAAAATGTCCATAATAATCCCTATAACTATTGACATCATGGTCTGTGGGAGGCTCATAACGCGGAGTATGCCCGTAAGCAAGTTCTCTAATGGATTTGTTCGAATCTCCAGTTGCAGACCAAAATCCTGACATGATTAGGCCCACAAGCTAGGTAACTAAGTTACAAAGCCCACTATTTGGTTTTAACGGGTTTGAATTTTTGAAGTTTGGTTTTTGTTGGGAAACATTTGGTTTTGGTGGGTTTGACAAATTTTTGGTTTTAATGGGTTTTGAAATTTTTTTGGATTTTAATGGGTTTGAAAAACTTTGGTTTCAATTGGGTCAAAGCCCAGCTAACAGGCTTTTGTTTTTCAGTGGGTTTTCAAAATTTTGTGAGCAGAGCCCAACTAACGAGTTGAAATCAGTGAGATAGGCTCATCTAATGGGTTAACGAGTACACGGCCCGAACTATGATTTTAGGCATACCAAAAACTTTCAAGGCATACAAAATAGTTTTCTCATCCTAGGTGACCTTATAAGGGGTGTCTATTGGGTAGTTCAATTACCTATATACCCTTGAACTTAAAATCAAAAAATAAACTATCCTAAACATCTCTTCTTCTTCCTCTAGTTAAACCTCCATCCTTTTCTCTCATATTTTTTTTGCATCACTGTAATTAATTATCGATTCGTGAAAATTCGATCATCGGTTAAATTGAACTATATAATGGATCGTACAAAGAAAAAAGCAAACGTCAGGTGTTCTAAATCCTCTTCCAATCCATGAATTAAAGAAGATGAACCAATTGAAGATGAAGGTGTAAAAACTATAATTGAACCGGAAATTGAATCGGAAATTCAACCATTTGAAGCTCCAAATACTAAAATGAGGATAATAAGGTATTCCCTACAAACCCAGTCTTTTATTTGTCATTTTTCATGGATTGAATGGGTTAAATTGCTAAAGACTTAGGGTTTTTGACGGTTACAGTAGCGGGTTCGGCTGATAATTGAGTTGAGTTTTGAGCCGAACTGTTCTTGAAATTTCTCCATGAAAGTGTATATGAACAGTTCGGCTAAACCGTAAATGTCAATTTTTAGCCAAACCCCAAAATGTGTATTGAATACGTCCCAGAACAGTGCCAGGTTCGGCTAATACCTTGCAAACCTTCCCGGCCGAACCTGAGAAGTGAAATTTACCCCAGGTGGTTGTCAGGTTCGGCTGACTCGATTAGATCACTTTCAAGCCGAACCTCTCTCTGTAAACACTTCGAAAATATTGATTTGCAGGCTCTAGGTTCGGCTAGCTCGTGTTGTTGAGTTATCAGCCGAACCTTCTCTTTGCACACTCAAGTTTTTCGATCTTGTTTTGTCCATAACTTTTTCGTCCGATGTCGGAATGACCTCATTCTTTTTGCGTTGTGTTTGTCTTTTCATTCTCTTGAAGTTGAAGATAAGATCTAATTCATTTTAATGAGTTTAATATGGACCTTGGTATTCTCCATCATTAGACTTCACTTTCTTAACATTTTTAGTAATTTTCACTTTTTTTATTTGGTTTATCCTATAAAAAGGCTGATCCTTGGTATCCTCGTGAATTATGTCTACTGGATCAGGTTGATTTTCCATGGGTCCAAGCACGATCTACAAAGAATATCACAAGGTTAAACACTAGAAAGGGAATATAATAACAAGGTTCGGCGCATTCGATAATCACATTATGTGCCGAACTATAAACATTTACAAGTTTCGGCTTATACGATATCCTCAATATGTGCCGAACCACGAACAATATTTTAACCCAAAAATTAACAAATTCATGTTCAGCTCAGACGATAATCATATTATGTGCCGAACCTTGAACATAAGAGATTTCGGCTGATACGATATTCTCCATATGTGCCGAACTAGTAACAATATTTCAACCCAGAAATTAAAAAATTATGTTCGGCACATACAATTTTGGATATATAAGCCGAATTAGTAATGATTCTATTCCGGGCTATTCAGGATGTTGGTCGGCTTACTATGAAACTTTCATATAAGCCGAACTAGTGTCTAGCAAAAGGGTTGGAATTGGAAATTATAGGTTCGGCGCATGCAGTAAACAAATTCAGTAAGCCGAACCGTTCATCAATTGGTAGATTCGGCTCATGATTCAAAAAACCTAACTTTTGATAATTGAGAGCTATAGAAGTGAGATTAAGTATAGGATATAAATGTACCTGTGTATTAGAAGCATTGGGTTCCTCATCAATGTCTTCATCATCAGGATTTGACTCATAAAAATCATCAACCTTGAGTTTGTGTTTGAGTTTGAGCTTGAGTGGGTGTAAAATCATTCTCATAATCTAAGAAATCAGCCATTTCTGGATCATTGTTGTAGTTGATATGTATTTTCCTAGGTTTTTTAGATGAATGATGACCCTCCTCATCCTCCATTGAATCAAGAATTAGAATTTTCTCACTTTCTCCTTCTCTTTCTCTCCTTCTTAACCAAACCAAAACTTTGATTTTTTTTTCCTCAAATTTTTCATCTAAACAACTCTTATAATTCTGAAAATTATTTTAATCTCTAAACAAAATATTTAATCACTAATCAAGATTATTAACACTAATACGTAAAGGGCAGATTTGCCATTAAAAATTTTTGGGTTAAGGGGTTATCTGATTTTGCTATTTCACAACCTTTTTTGTCTTCATTCAGTATGCCTCGGAAGATTTTGGTATGCCCAATATTATGGTTCCACGGCCCACAGCTATAACAGTTCAGTAAACCAAGCCCTGAGGAACGAGGCCCATCTGGGTTCAGCTGGTTTTTGGGCTCTCAGTTAGCCAAAATACGAGGCCCACTTGGGCTTTGAAGATGTTTTTCAAATTTAGTTTGGGTCAAGCCCACAGTTCAGAAACAAAGCTCAACTTGGGTTTACAAAAATTTCAGACACCAGCTTTTACAAAGCCCGGAGAATTAAATGGGAGAATACAATACCCCAAACCCAGTGAACTGGATTGTATGCTTAGCTGGGTAAGCTTCTGCCCACAGCTGCTGCTCCTTTCCCTTCCAGCCTTGGCCTGGATCAACAGCAGCTCCACAAGCCTGATTTCTCAGCAGCACTAAGGTCAGCAGCACCACAAGCTTGTACCTGGTGGCTCAGAAGAGAAGTAAGTTTCTCTGAAACAAATGGGTGAGGCAAAGAACAGCAACAACCCAAGATGAACAGGACAAAGATGCAGTGAGAGATCAAAACAGCAGTGATATGCAGCTACAGATGCAAATGCTTACAGATTCTCTAAGAGGAAAGAAAATAAGATGCTTACAAATGCTTACAACTACAGCTACAGATGCAAATGCTTGGTACAACTAACTGAAACAAACTGCAGAATGCACTAATTACAAATGCCTAAGAAATTACAACTGGGGCAGCAGCAGACAACTGAGGCAGCAACGGACACTGAGGCAGCAACAGACAAGCTATAGCTAATTGCACTAAGATGCTACAGCAAAGATGCTTACACTAAGATGATTACATAACTACACAGCAAAGATACAAGATGAAAAACTTCAACTACATAGCTAGCAGGTCCCCGGCAACGGCGCCAAAAACTTGATATGGCTTGAAAGAAGCCTATGATTATAACTGCAAGTGCACAGTGTTGTTGTAGTGTGTGTGTGCAAGTGCAGGACGTCCACAGGGACTTGGTGGTGTAGCTGAAGTTTTTGTTTTGCTAAGCTAAACTGTTTCCTAGGCAGTGACTGAGAACAAAAGCAGTAACCAAGAGAGATGAGGCAGTAGCAGCAATGTACAAGACTAACTAGTAGCACTTAGATGATTGCTGAGTTGATAGCAGTGAAGTGATAAAAAAAAATACAAAACAGTAAAACAATGCAAGAGTAAGATAAGGGTGTAAACAGTGAGAGTGTGGAACTAGGGTTATCAAATCCACCTCTAATCTTCACTATGCACTCAACTGATTATGCTCCTCTTGTCCTTATAACAGATAAGGGTTAAGATTCTAGTCTGCCCTATATCTAAGGTGTTTCCCTACTAGAAAGATCAATCACAACTAAAGCATATTCTCCAAAGTGCTAACTGTCTAGCTAAAGCACAACTAGTCTAAGGATCAATGATAATCTGGTTTAACATGAGTTGTAGTTCCATCATCATAGTATAAGCCTAAACACAATGTATACATGATATACATTGTGAGAGTAAGATGATGTGGTACTGAGATTGATTCTTTCATAAGCATTATTAACACTCAAGAATAACATTATCAGAATGCACACACAGTAGCAGACTAGGGCTTCATTGAGACCTTAGCAAAGCAAGTTAGAACATGCTAAACATTGTTAACAGTTGAAATGGGAATGCACTGAACTTAAAGTTGAACAAGAGTTATCAGTGGAGGGCACTGGCTAATCCAGGCCTCTAGGGTTGAGCTCTGGCTAACCCAGGCATATTTTTACAGCACAAAACACCTCTATTTATACATCAATTTCACCCAACAGTCACAGCAGAAATTATGGTTTAAAAATTCATGAATTGATGGGTCAATTTCTTACCCATTCCGACTGCTTTCCACTCCATGCTGCTAGGCTTTAGCATCTTCAATCCCTACGTTCATGGCTCTCAACCTATTTCTTCAATTTCACATGCCAACAATGAGAAGGGATGTGTGAAATCGATGAAACCGATTGATAGACATCAGAGAAAGTTGGTGGTGATGATGGGTTTTGGTTTCTGTTCTTGTAGGGTGGTTGAGGAAGGTGGTAAGGGTGAGGCAGAGCTCGAGGTGGCGGTGGCAGGGAGTGATGGTGTTGCATAGGGTGAGGGAGGAAGATGGGTTCGATGGGGTTTGAGGAAGGGGCTGTTTGGGACGGCTAGGTGAAGGTGGGTTAGGTACTCTGGTGTTAGGTGGGTTTAGCGATTTTGATGTCTGGAGAGCAGAAGCGTTGGATGATTAGAGATGATGGATCGATCTGATGGTCAGGAGCTGAGGAGGGCTTGGGTCTTGAACTTGGGTTAGAGTTGGAGCTTGGGCCTTGGACATGCTAAGCCCACTTCATCTCTTAAGAGCAATTCTTCCTTCTAAGCCCACTTCAAGCCTCTGAGTCTTGCGTACAACTTTCTTCGCTGCCTTCTTGCGGGAGTCTTTGTCGGTTTTGCACCATTTTTCTGCTCTTTTCGCTCCGCAAATTCATCCAAGCTTTATTTAGAGCTTAAAAACACAAAATTAAACAGTTTTAAGTATTTATTCTTGAGGAGAGTAAAATACAAAATTCAGGATAATATATGACTTTAAAGCACAAACGATGGGTTAATTGCCAAGAAAAAGATATAGAAATATGCAATATTTAGCAATCATCATTAATCTACAGGGTCTCGATAGAAAACTAAGGTTAAAGGAGAGTCGACTCTAGCTTATACAACTAATATCACACAGGAGGTGGTGGATTAGGTTTCCCAGTTGCTAGAGTTCTCCTTTATATATTCTTCCAAATCAGGGTTTGCAGTATAAGTTACCTTGGTAACAGAACATTCAATATTTTCACCGTTAGATAAAAACCTGATTATATTCAAGCTAATATCTTTCAACCGTTAGATCGAACTTAGCTTGTTATACACAAATGAAATGCACGTTCATTTAGGTTTGTATAACCTCACCTAAACGTGTATACCTAGTTGGTTCAACAGTAGTTAACCAAATGGTTAGCCATATGAGCACTTTCATATCAACCATATTCATCTTCACCAAAACTAGTTCAAATGACTCAAAAGAACTAGCTAGAGAGTTGTTCAATTGCTTAGATCTCATAGAAGCATACAAGACACAATCGAAGCAAAAACGATTTTGATTCACTCGAATCAATTCATGAACTTTATATCCACGGTTTGCAAATTATGCATTCCTTAGTTTATATAAGTTTAAGTTCACGAATAAACAGTTTTTAGAAAATAACCCACTCAAGTATGCATATCGGTACGCATACTTAAGTACCCGGATTAAGTTTGTTTTCAATTCACAAACTCCAGCAGAAATTCACGGGACGTGAACCTCCGAAAGTATGCGTAAAGGTATGCATACTTTAGTTCCGGTTATTCTGAGCAGCAAAATACGCATACTTTGGTTTAAGGATTATGAACTTACACAAGCATGAGTTCACATGCAATGTTTATATCCGTTCAAGGTTATATATTCTAAACTCTCATTTCAATCATTGAAAAATTCTTAGAAGATTTTAAATAGAGATTAGTCACACCCTATTCTTCATCAAAGCGATTTTCAATATGTTGAAATAATCAGCATGACTTTCGTCACTGGTAAATATGAACTTGGCCAAAGAGAAAGCTTACCAATACATATTTCGAGAAATAGATAAGCGAGATAAATTCGGCTCGAAAGAGAAAATGTGTATAATCGAAGTCTATATAACAATCGACTTTTGTGTCAAGATAGGAGATAAAGTAGATAGACTTTTGAGTGATAGATAAGTTCAAGTCTCCACATATCTTTTAGTCAATGAAGTTCCACCAGTTCCTTGAGTAGTTCTTCGTCTTTGTATGATGAACGTCGTGGAGTCTAGAGCTCAACTACACTTTATATCCTAGTTCAAGACTTAGCTATAAGTAGATTAGAAATCAAGACTTATAGTTTTGGAAACTAAACTTGACAAACAAGCTTGAGATATCAACGCTTGCGAGTTCGACCGAGCAATGCTCTAATAATCTCCCCCTTTGTCAATTTTAATGACAAAACTATGAATACATATGGAATACAAAATAAATAAACTTTGCAGCCTCTTTTCCACATGCATGATATCCTTGGTTCTTCAATAGTACTCGAAATCTTCGTCATTTCCAAGTACTCCAACGATTCCAAAGGTTGTAAGTTTAGCATCATCGTTGTTGAAAATATGTAGCCATAAGAATGAGAAAAAAAGAGCTCTCAATCATTGTTACACAGTGTCATAGTATTATTACACAACATCAAAGTTCAATTGTATCACAACTTCGACCAATACTATGGTGATATGTATCACGTACCCTTAGTCAATACTCCATCTCACATGGAAATCACTCCCTCCTTACATAATGATCCGAAAACCATATATATTTGCAGTGTGAAATACACATTAATTCTCCCCCTTTTTGTCAATAAAATTGGCAAAGGTACTAAAACTAATGGGATCCTAATGAAATTTCCATAGAGAGACTTCACGGCCAAAAGAAAGCACATATCAACTTCTTTAGATGCAATCATATAGTCGAAACTAAATGCCTTCATCAAGGAGTTTATAAAGATATAAGATAACCCCTATAATATTCCACAGCCGCACTCCCCACAAAGATTTGGCAATTCAGCACAAGTTCAATTAAGAACTCCCCCCCATAAAATGTCATTCTCGAAAGAACAACAAGAGCGACCTTACTTTCATAAGAAAAGAAGGATTTCTTTGGACATCAAAAATGACATGAAACATGAATTTGTATCCAAAGTACCCAATTAAATTAACCACAAGAGAACTCATGACTAATTCAATCGGAATACTCAACTAAATTAACCACAAGAGAACCTATGATTAATTTAATCGGAAATTCTCAACATAAGAGAACTTACGGAGCCGCAAAAGATATACATAAAAAAATGGATCAGGGAAGATCAATACTGCAGAATAAACAAATATTCATTATACTTTCATCATTATTTGCACAATGACATATAATAGACTTAATCTTTATAAACAAAACTTCATCCTTTCTTCCATCAATATTTGCGTAATGACATAAAAGGATTAACTTTTGTTTGTCAAAAGTTCATTCAATATTTTATCAATACTTTCGACATAAGAAAGACTTAACTTTTGACCACGTATGGGACAATCATAGTTCACGGACGCAAACACACATATACGATAACACATTGCAATATATAAAAACATAAAGATTGATACTGCAAAAATCATCTTCCAAACAAACTTTTGAATTTAAACAATTAAATCTAAAAAATATTGAAGATGAAAGTCGTTGGACATAGCTATGTGTAGTCACAATAATGGCTATTCCAAACTCTAGTTATTCTTCTTAAAAGCACAAGAATAAAATTCTCATAAGAAGATTTCCTAAGCAAATAAACAACTCTTAGAGAACATGATTCGAAAAACATTAAACACGGACAACAACTAGACATTGAACATGGACGGGGTCATCAGTTGCCTTCTTCAGTTCGTTTTCAGAAAATCAAGATTCCTTGTTGTAATTCCAAGTTGTTCATGTACGACCTCAAAATCTCGAAGAAGATTTCATACCAGTTGTGATGACATCGCAACTGGTAGTTTTTTCTCATGATCAAAAACATGATAGCAGGTTATGAAAACAAGGTTCTCGTGAAGCTCGATAGTTTTTCCCTTCTCAACTTTTTCTTCCTTATTACATCCATCCATTGTGCATACAAAATTCATGCAAACCTTTTTTGACGTACAAGAACGTGTATGTATCAAGAAGGAGCATGATACATATATATACATGAGAGTTTCATATGAAACCCTAGAGAAACTCATATATGTTCCGTACGAGTTAGGTGTACGTGCACAGTGGTTACAAACTTGGTACACGACCAAGAGAGTGGTGGATCCACATTTAGACGAAGTCTTGAAAAATTCAAGGACCAATTCTAAACAAAAGGTGACATTCTTTGTTCAAAGAACAAAGAGAATTGTTGAAAATTAAGACAATCAAACAAGAAATTATTCTCAAGATTAAACGATCAAAAAACATTACATCATGTAACGTACTGGAGCAAGGATCAACATTTTTTAAGATCATTGTTTTGTAAGAGCAATTAAAATATAACAACAACTACTTTCTCAAGACATAAAGGCTGCTTGAGAATTACGAGCATCCTTCCATATTACAAAACGATGCTACATTGAGTATTTATGTTGTATTTTGATGAGCATTTTGCTCATCAAGAATATTGACTTCCTCTTTCTTTCCTTCATGAAGATTTTCAGAAAAATCACTAGAATTAGTTGAAAGAGATTTAACCAGAGGAGAATAAGGAATACATGAACCTGCTGCTTTCCTTGCCTTTTTGATGCTCCGTTTGAGTCTTTTTATGCTTATCTTGACCTCCGAGACTCGATTATTTATATGAATGAAATCTGGAACAGACACTTCTGGTTCATGGTATTTTCAGAGATGAAAAAGGAATTTGGATTTTCTTTCTTTCTCATCTGCTTTTTTCTCTTCTTAGAGTAATTTAAAGAGTCAGTTGTCCATCTGAGATTCTTCCTTCTACAATTGTAGGCATTTTTTGTCTCAAAATCATAATCTAGAAACAACTCATCACAGCATTTCTCTTGATTGCAGACACTTCATTTTACTCGAGTAATAAGAGAGACAGGTTTAATTACTTCTTTAGACATCCATGCAAGAATGTTGTGAAGTTTCTCATCCTCAGTCGAAAAGGACATCTTCGTTCAAGATGTCCTTTATTTCCGCAATAATAGTAGTTACAGGAGTTGTTCTTGACTGTTCTCATGCAAGTAAATTTTGAAGGAGTACAATCTCTGTTCCTAAAACCGTCAGCTGCTTGAAATTTTTTTTGACATGAAGAGTTCTCATTAGCATGAACAAAATTAATCTTACCAGTACTTGGAGCGTCTATTCCCTTATAACCCAGACCACGTGTATCACGATGTTCTTTACATGCTCCAAGCATAGAAGATAATTTTGTAGACCTAGAATTAAATCTTTTCAGATTCTCTTCTAGTGATTTTACTTTATTAAGAGCAGCAGCAAGATCAGTCGCCAAGGATTTTTCTCTGGTGACGAGACTGAGTTCTCTGTCATTAAAACATTTTTTTGAGAGTTATATCTTGTTTCATATTCTGCAAGACTTTCTTTCAACACAAATATATTTCGATGGAGATTATCACATTCATACTTTTTAGAGCGTAAATCTTCGTCTCGATCTTTAACAATTTGTAAAAGTTTATATCCACAATCATAACCTTTAAATAGTTTTCTCATCTTTATGTTTTCTTGACAGAGAGGTGCCACATATTTGCTCAAGCAAGTTGTTGATTTTTTTTCTTTTGAAGCATGGTCAAAGAGATTGATATACTGAAAGACTTCCTCATCAATATTTTGTCCTTCTTCTGAATCACTCTCATCTGAAATCTCATCCAACTGTTCATCATGACACTTTTCCTAGTTGTAGACAAATTCAGACACAAAGGCAGATACAGAAGGTTTCATAGATGTCACAAGACTTTGTAACAATATTCACCGTTAGATGAAAACCTGATAAGATTCAAGCTAATATATTTCAAACGTTAGATCGAACTTAGCTTGTTATACACAAATGAAATGCACATTCATTTAGGTTTGTGTAACCGTACCTAAACGTGTACACCTAGTTGGTTCAACAATAGTTAACCAAATGGTTAGCCATATGAGAACTTTCATATCAACCATATTCATCTTCACGATAACTAGTTCAAATAACTCAAAAGAACTAGCTAGAGAGTTGTTCAATTGCTTAGATCTCATAGAAGTATACAAGACACAATCGAAGCAAAACCCTTTTTAACCTTGCTATCGCCAGTTCCACTTCGCTCACAAATCAATTCAAACCGATTCCCTCGGCTTTGTCGACCTTTAACTAGTACGTAATTTATCTTCATCGCGTGTTCCTCAGCCCAAGACACTGCTTCGGGTTTAGTTTTCCATCTCTATATTCATTCAAACACAAATAATTAGTAAGAAAAACTTCGGAATATTCCTACAACATTAATGTGAACACCAAGTTCTTACATACCAAATCATTTTGGAAGTGATCCTTGATATCCTTGTGAATTATCTCTACTGGAACAGGTTGATCTTCCATGGTTACAGGTCTGGCAAACACGATCTACAAAGAATATCACAAGGTTAAATACTAGAAAGGGAATATAATAGAAATGTTCGGCTCATTCGACAATCATCTTCTGTGCCGAACCATGAACATTTACAGGTTTCTGCTGATACGACATTCTTAATATGTGTCGAACCAATAACAAAATTTTAACCCAACAAATAACAAATTAATGTTCGGCTCATACGATTTTGAATATATAAGCCGAACCTGTAATAATTTTTAAGTGAAAGGGTTGGAATTGAAAATTATAGGTTCGGCTCATGCTGTAAACAGTTTAAGTGAGCCGAACCGTTCATCATTTGAGTTGAAAATGGAAAATATAGGTTCGGCGCATGCTGTAAACACATTCAGTGAGCCTAACCGTTCATCATTTGGTTGATTCGGCTCATAGATGTCAGCCGAACCTGATCCTGGTTCGCCGAACCATGAAGCAAAAATCCAAACTTTTGATAATTTGGAGCTATAGAAGTGAGATTGAGCATAGTATAGAAGTGTACCTGTGTATTAGAAGCATTGGGTTCCTTATGAATGTCTTCATCATATGGATTTGGCTCATAAAACGAATCATATTTAGTTTGTGTTTGAGTTTGAGCTTGAGTTTGAGCTTGTGTAAAATCATTCTCATAATCTAAGAAATCTGCCACTTGGGAATCATTGTTGTAGTTGATGTGTATTTTCCTAGGTTTGTTAGATGAATAATGACCCTCCTCATTCTCCATTGAATCAAAAAATAAAATTTTCACTCTCACTTTCTCCTTCTCTCCTTCTTAATAAAATTTTTCCCCCAAATTCTGATTTTTTTTCCCACTAACAAACCATATAATCACTCATAATTATCTTAATCACTAAACCAAAATTTTAATCACTAATCCATATTATTAACACTAATACATAAAGGGGAAGATTTGTCATTATAAAAAAATTTGGTTAAGGGGCTTTCTCATTTTGTTATTTAACACCCCCTTTTGAAAATAGTGGAGGATGCCCAAAATTTTTTTGGTATGCCCAATGTTAGCCTTCATTGTATTCTCCCATTTAATTCTCTGGGCTTTGTAAAAGCTGGTGTCTGAAATTTTTGTAAACCCAAGTTGAGCTTTGTTTGAAGGCTATCTTGACTATCGAAGAAATTAATCCCAAGCCAATCTTACGATTGCACTCAATCACGATTGAAACAACAAGATCAGATCACGCAACTACAGAGAAAATAGTTGGGTCTGGCTTCGCAATCCCAATGAAGTCTTCAAGTCGTTAACCTACAAGGTCTCGATAGAAACCTAAAGTTAAAGGAGAATCGACTATAGCTTATACAACTAATATCACACAGGAGGTGTTGGGGATTAGGTTTCCCAGTTGCTAGAGTTCTCCTTTATATAGTCTTCCAAATCAGGGTTTGCAATCTAAGTTACCTTGGTAACAAAGCATTCAATATTCATCGTCAGATGAAAACCTGATTAGATTCAAGCTAATATCTTTCAACCGTTAGATCGAACTTAGCTTGTTATACACAAATGAAATGCACGTTCATTTAGGTTTGTGTAACCGTACCTAAACGTGTATACCTAGTTGGTTCAACAGTAGTTAACCAAATGTTTATCCATATGAGCACTTTCATATAAAACATATTCATCTTCACCATAACTAGTTCAAATGACTCAAAAGAACTAGCTAGAGAGTTGTTCAGTTGCTTAGATCTCATAGAAGCATACAAGTTTAAGTTCACGAATAAAGCGTTTTTAAAAAATAACCCACTCAAGTATGCATATCGGTACGCATACTTAAGTACCCGGATTAAGTTTTTTTTCAATTCACAAACTCTAGCAGAAATTCACGGGACGTGAACCTCCGAAAGTACGCGTACAGGTATGCATACTTTAGTTCCGGTTATCCCGAGCAGCAAAATACGCATACTTTGGTTCAAGGATTATGAACTTACACAAGCATGAGTTCACATGAAATGTTTATATCTATTCAAGGTTATATGTTCTAAACTCTCATTTCAATCATTTAAACATTCTTAAAGGATGTTAAATAGAGGTTACTCACACACTATTCTTCATCAAAGCGATTTTCAAGATGTTGAAATAATCAACATGACTTCTGTCACTTGTAAAGATGAACTTGGCCAAAGAGAAAGCTTACCGATACATATTTCGAGAAATAGATAAGCGAGATAAACTCGGCTCGAAAGAGAAAATGTGTATAATCGAAGTCTATATAACAATCGACTTTTGTCTCAAGATAGGAGATAAAGTAGATAGACTTTTGAGTGATATATAAGTTCAAGTATCCACATACCTTTTAGTCGATAAAGTTCCACCAGTTCCTTGAGTAGTTCTTCGTCTTTGTATGACGAACGCCGTGGAGTCTAGAGCTCAACTACACTTTATATCTTAGTCAGAGACTTAGCTATAAGTAGAATAGAAATCAAGACTTATAGTTTTGGAAACTAAACTTGACAAACAAGCTTGAGATATCAACGCTTGCGAGTTCGACCGAGCAGTGCTCTAACAATCTCCCAGTTTGTTAATTTTAGTGACAAAACTATCAATACATATGGAATAAAAAATAAATAAACTTTGCAGCCTCTCTTCCACATGTATGATATCCTTGGTTCTTCAACATTACTCAAAATCTTCGTCATTTCCAAGTACTCCAACGATTCCAAAGGTTGTAAGTTTAGCATCATCGTTGTTGAAAATCCGTAGCCATAAGAATGAGAAAACAAGAGATCTCAATCATTGTTACACAGTGTCATAGTATTATTACACAGCATCAAAGTTCAATTGTATCACAACTTCGACACCAATACTATGGTGGTATGTATCGCTTACCCTTAGTCAATACTCCATCTCACATGGAAATCACTCCCCCCTTACATAATGATCCAAAAACCATATGTATTTGTAGTGTGAACTACACATTAATTCTCCCCCTTTTTGTCAATAAAATTGGCAAAGGTACGAAAACTAATGGGATCCTTGTTATTACATGGAACAACGTAGCGGTGAGGACGGGTACACGCCAAAGGCGGGTGTGATAACATGATCGACCCGTCTTACAAGCGGTCGGGTCGTTTATAAGTGCCAAACCCGAGTTTTTTTCTTCTTCCAGAGTTTATAAGTGAAAAAACGGACGCTGAGTTTTTGTTTGGCCAAGGTCAACGCTTTTGACTTACACGGCAATAGAGTCTTCATATGGATTGTTTTCTAAATCATGGTGCTTGGCCTTAACCTTCAAAATTCCAATTTGGATACAAAAAATCAAAAATATTAAAAAGTGCAAAGTAGATATAGTATTATTGATTGCATTTCAAATCAAAATATAGAACTTGATTGTGGTTAAACCATGCTAAACTTTAAACCCATTTGTGGCAAGTAAGCAAAGGGATCGCTTAAATACAGATTTTAATGCCAGATCCACAGGCCAATTTTAAACTAGTTCGCAACAGCAATGTTCCCTCCATATTTCTTTCTTTCTTTCTTCCTTCCTGGTCCTCAATTGGCAACAGCTATATTCCCTGTCTTTCTCTCGAAAAATCTAGTAGGCATCCCACGAGTTATATTGTTACGAATATCCTGCTCCTTCTTTTTCTGTAAATCATACTAAATCAGATGTTAGACACCATCAAACCATCAACAACTAAAACAATAAATATCCTCAACTTGTTACCTGGTACGCCTCAAGAAACTCCGCCATGTTACCAAAATGCATACGTTCGAGAATTATCACAGCACGCCGTGGTTCATCCGTCTTCCGCTTCTGACAAGTAAGCTTGAGCTTATCCTCTAGTATCGTTGACATCTTTTTTCTCAGATCCTCGTCTGCTATCTTTCTTTCCCGAGAACCCCACACCACATGTGCTTTACTTTTCTCGCTTTCCTTCTGCCGCGAAACAACAAAGAGTTAGATATGAACAGCTAAATGTGAAAATTAGCAGCTTAAATTATCTCAGTCAAGATTAGGAGCTAACCGTGTCGTCTGTCCAAACACGGTCGCTTGGTTCCGGGGATGTCATTAATGGGTTGAATAAGCTATGATCCTCGTTGATGTCACAATATGGGGCATTGGTAAAACCGAGCACTGCACCGGTCGCTGAAATGCGAAAAGCTGCCTTGCTATCTGCCAGACTCTGTACAGCAACAACTCCAGTTCCAGGAGTTTCAAAAGGGCCCCAAAACGTTGCACAACACGGCTTGTCTTCAGGGGTGAATTCGAGAGTTTCATGCAAGTCTTCTGTGGCATAGATAGGTATCGTCACATACCTTCTCCATCCAACTGAAACAATAATAGGATCATTTGTCCTCAATGATTTCATATGCAAACTGTGTCTCTCAAATCTCGCCTGGAAAACAAAAAATGTATGAACATCGCTAACAAAATATTTAAGTATGCACATAAACTCTCTTCCCTTTTACCAATTAGAGAAGGATATACTGACCAAGATACGTCCGTCAGTTTTTTCTGCATGGCTGATACCTCCAACGAGAGTAGGATGACATGGATCACGATTATTAACCATCTCACAAGGAACATCGCAGATCTTAAACTTTAGATAAGCCCCTACTCTGATAATCTCTTTCTTCATGTGAGTTTCCTCATCAAGATGTTCGGGTATATCAATCTGCATCAGAAACGAAATAATTGTTCCCACCAAATATCAGAATACCACCTTTCTATAGTCTAGAAGATAGATATGAAGAACTGTTTATCTCAACCAAAGAGAGTCAAAACTAAAATATCTGCAGTTGGTACCTTTGGATCGTCAATATGCGGTAATGGGCGAGGTTCAGCTACACTTGCCACGCCAGCCAAAGGGAAGTCACCGACGCCGGCAATATGCACCTGAGGTAACAGTACCACTAAGTTAGTCTGTATACCGATGGAACAAAATGGAAGTAAATAAGTGACTTTTTTTTTTGTTCCGATTATTCCGTACGTTGATGAGCCCTATATTAAAAAAGTTCACAAACTTTATCACCTAAAAATAAAAGCAAGATCGTCATCAGTTAATGTAATAGAAGTAGTACCTCAGTTTCTTTTTTCTTGATCTCACAACCCCGGAGATAACCATACAAAACTATGTCTCTACCGCAGTTTTTATCCAAGTGCAATCTTTCTGTAGGAGTGACATCTTCAAAACAATCTACCAGCACATAAGGATTTGCAGCTCGCCATGACATAGGATGGAATTCCATACCCAATATGAAGCTTGCCAGTTTGGAAATATCAATCTCCTGATACCTGTTAACCACAAACAAGCTGGATAAGAAATCATGATGTACATTCCTTTCATCTTCCTTTTACTGTTTCCGCAACTCCGTCGGATTCAATCAAAAAACAGACTAACTTTAGGAAGCTAGTTAGATATGTTGATCCAAATATACTTACATCTTTTCATCTTCATCTGGAGCAGATAAGCAGAATATTTGTGCTTCTTCATGTATTTCATTCCTAAAAAGTTTTTTGAAACGCGCTGTTCGCATTTCTTCAATCTTTACATCTTTATTTAGAAAGCAGTCAAGATGTGTAAACACCCCAATAAGCTTGGGCATGCCGTGAACTTTTAAAAGGTTAACAAACTCGAGTGTTTCCTGAGATCAACAGTGGCATATTCCAGTAAGGCAAACTTATTGGTTAATAGCTAGCTTGTGAACATACATAGAAGGAACACAATTAAAATACGATAAATCACAAAAGTGAAAGTGTAACATACCATTTCAAACCCATAACTCACGTCGATGAGCAGTATGATTGCGTCGGCATACTTTGCAGCATCAATCATGCCATTGACATTGTTAGGACACTCCACAAACTGTATCCGTCTTTGTTCTTCGCCTAAAAACAAAAGGCACGATGAGTCTGTCTGTGAAACTAATACGACAGACAGATGTGGTCTAGTTAATAGAATAAGTAAGAAAAGAAAATATACCTGAGCCGACGACGATCGTAATGGGGCCTGGGGTGGTGTCATCGGTAAGATTATGGTTGGTATAATGCTTTACTAGAGATTTGATCAACAAGGATTTCCCAACCTACAAAGTCGATCCCATTTTTAGGCCTTAAAATTCAAGTCGGAATTTCCATCCGGTAAAAACACTAATCTCAATCACTACTAATTAATTACTTACCTTGGGAGGTCCATGAACAACAATAACATAAGGAGCAGGTGGAGTAATTGGCTCTTTCTTCTTATACTGCAAGAAGAAAGGACAATAATTTATAATTATACCAATCCATAATACTAGGAAATTTAGACCCTAAAAAGAAAGGGAAAAAAAAATCTAAATCGAAGAAGCAAAGAGGGAGAGAGCAGTATATACGTTTGATATGTTCTTCTGGTTGTTAGCCTGCCGTTTCCTCTTCTTGTTGATTTTCTCCATTTAACGTAACAAAAACGCATATAAGTTGGATCAAAGATCCAATAAAATTACAGTAGAAACTCTTTAAATTAAATTTATTAATTTAGCGGGGTTAAATTTTAGCTTGTGCAAGTCTAATTGGGATCATTAAATATTATTATTTTAAAAAGATAATTAATTTAAAGAGTTTTAATTTAAAAAATTTCTACTGTAACGTGAAATCAAAAACTTGGATAAGCAGAGCAATAACTTCCGCAAGTATAAGGCTGGATGTAGAATTCCACAATGCTACTATATACCTTATATAGGCTTAAATATTTCCTAATAACATTGAAACTATAAAAACGAAAGGAGCTAGCAGTTGTCGGCCGTTTTCTTTATTCTAATATAAAAAAAAAACAATATGTATTGTCCCTCTCCCGTGTCTATTTTAAAATTAAAAAAAAAAGATAAATAACATTCTGTCTAAACAGGATTTGTCTTCCCTAATGAAGCTAATCCAGATTAAAAACACAACAAAACATGCCATTCACTAACCAACGGGTAACAAAATACAGATATTCTAATGCCAGATTCACAGACCAATTTTAATAAAGAGAACCACAGGAACTAACAAACGCAATAATAGTAGTCCTTCACAACTAATATTCGCTCCATATTCTTCCTTCCCGGTCCTCCTTAATCAACTCTATCATCCACAATCTCTTAATTGGCAACAGCAGTGCTCCCTGTTTTTGTCTGGAAAAATCTAGTAGGCATCCCACGAGGTATATTATTACGAATATCCTCCTCCTTCTTTCTCTGTAAACCAAGCAAGCATTATAGCAGCAATAAGCTAGACAGAAAACATCTAAAACAGCAAATATCCCCAACTTCTTACCTGATACGCCTCAAGAAATTCTGCCCGGTTACCAAAATACATGCGTTCGAGGATGATCACAGCGCGTCGTGGTTCATCCGTCTTCCGCTTCTGACAAGTAAGCTTGAGCTTATCCTCTAAAACCTCTGACATCTTTTGTCTCATATCCTCGTCTGCTATCATTCTTTCCCGAGAACCCCACACCACATGTGCTCGACTTTTCTCGCTTTCCTCCTGCCTCAAACAACAAATAATCAGATACAAAGGGCTGAAATTTTGCTTAAATCATCTAAATCAAGATTAGGAGATAACCGTGTCGGCTGTCCAAACACGATCGCGCGGTTCCGGGGCTGTCATATGTTCACTCACTATCGTCCTTGGTATATGGAAACCCTTAAAAGCAAGTATTTTACCGGTTGCTAAAATACGAAAAGCTGCCTGTGGATTAATATGCAAGCTACTGAGCAAATATACCACTATATAAATCAAGATTTTAACTGAATAACCTCATTACGAAGGAAATATATAAAAAAACAGAACATAAAATGCATCAGACCTTGCTATCTGCCAGACTCTGTAGAGCAACAACTCCAGATCTACGAGTTGCGAAATGGCCCAAAAAACTTGCAGAACAGGGCTGGTCTTCAGGAGTGGAATCGAGACTCAAGTCTTTCGGGTCATAGATAAGTTTCGTAAGGTACCTTCTCCAACCAACTGAAACAATGATATCATCATTTGTCCTCAATGATTTTATATGCAAACTGTGTCTCTCAAATCTCGCCTGGAAAAGAAACACAGACCACAAGATGATACAGGCAGTGTAAGAGAACTGAGAATTCAGCTGAGTCTAGAATAGAATTGACAGCGAAAATGTCCAACAAATGAACTATACTCGAATGTTCAAATATTTATGTACGCACATACACTCTCTTTCCTTTTACAGAACGCACAAATAAAAGAAACAAAGATATTTAATAACAGGGACGAGTACTATGAAAGGGATTCATGTCCAGTAGTAAATTAAAACTTAGAGAAAGCATACTAACCGAGACAAGTCCGACTTTTTGTTCTCTATCGCTGATACCTCCAACAAGAATAGGCTGCCAAGGATCACGATTCTTAACAATCTCAGAAGGAACATCGCAGATCTTAAACTTTAGATAAGACCCTACTCTAAGAATCTCTTTCTTCGTGTGAGTTTCGTCATCAATCTGCATCCGAATCAAAGTATTTATTCCCACCAAAAAAATATGAGAATACACTATCACCTTTCTATAGTCTAGAAGATAGATATGACGAACTGTTTATCTGAAGCAAAGAGAGTAAAACTAAAATATCTGCAGTTGGTACCTTCAGATCATTAATATGTGGTACTAGGCGATGTTCCGCTATGCCTGTCCCAGCTAAAGGGAAATCACCGATGCCGGCGATATGCACCTGATGTGACACCCCTAACTTAGTCCATATACTGATGCAACCAAATGCAAATACAACTTGTGGAAAAATATCAAATAACCAAGGGAATAGAACGGAACAACTAATACCTAAATATCACAAGGGTCATTTTCTACTTTCAATCTGTGACGTTTTTTTTCCAATTCTTCCGTTAATGAGACCTATCCAAAAGTTCACAAGCTTTATTACCTAAAAATGTGTACTTAATATTGTATTTTCACTATCCTTCTCAATTAACAAATTTGCACAAGTTAGGAAAATATGAAGGAAAACAAGGACACCGTAGAGCATGTTATAGCAGCTTGATCAGGTGTGCTCTCATAAATAAAATAGTTGTTTGAGAACGAGAGTTCATTCTCAAAGATTTCCACATAGGGAGACCTATCTACACTGGTATTCAGGACGGACACACGTCCCAGACAACAACAGCTTTGCCAGCCCTCTAAATTGAACACTTTCACCAACTTAGTTCAATATAGCATGAAATAATAGAACAGACGAAAGGGAAGAAGAAGACAGAAGGCAGTTTTCTTCTTGATAACATAGATGGTGTCACATTATTTTATCTAAATATTACAACCCATGTTCAGTGTTGGAAATAAAAGCAAGTTTGTCATCAGTTAATGTAGCCAATAGAAGTACCTTAGTTCCTTTATTCTTGATATCACAACCCCGGAGATAACCATGAAAAATTATGTCTCTTTCACAAGCTGCAGCCATGTGCGAGCTTTCTGTAGCAGTGACATCTTCAAAACGATCCACCAGCACATAAGGATGTGCAGCTCGCCATGATATAGGATGGAATTCCATACCCAATATGAAGCTTGCAAGTTTGGAAACATCAAGCACCTGGTATCTGCTAACCACAAACAAGCTGAGTAAGAAATCATGTTGTACTTACCATTTTCGGGAGTCCGTTGGAATTTATAAACAAAATGCTAGGGGTGTTGGGCATAAGAACTTTATAAAGATAGTTAGATATGTTCATCAAAATATACTTACATCTTTTTATCTTCATCTGGAGCAGATAGGCAGAATATGTGTGCTTCTTCATGTATTTCATTCCTAAAAAGTTTTTCGAAACGCGCTGTTCGCATTTTTTCAATCTTTACATCTTTATTTAAAAAGCAGTCAAGATGTGTAAACACCCCAATAACCTTGGGCATGCCATGAACTTTTAAAAGGCTAACAAACTCGAGTGTTTCCTGAAAACAACAAAAGAACATTGCAGTAAGGCAAAAATATTGGTCAATAGGTAGCTTGTTTAAAAGTTGAACATACTTCAAAGAAACACAATGAAAATATGATATAGGACAGAAGCTTGTAAGTCCTAAACTTGTCTATCAATCACAAAAGCATAAAGTGCACCATACCATTTCAAACCCATAACTCACGTCGATGACGAATATGACTGCATCAGCATACTTTGCAGCATCAATCATGCCATTGACGTTATTAGGACACTCCACAAACTGTATTCGTCTATATTGTTCACCTAATAACAAAAAGGCACAACTAGTGTCTGTGAAACTGTTGTCTAACTAATTAATAAAAATAGTAAGAATGTATACCTGATTTGACGGCGATTCGAATGGGGCGTCGGGTGTCATCATCAGTAAGTTCATGGTAGGTATAATGCTGTACTAGAGACTTAATCAACAAGGATTTCCCAACCTACACATCGGTTCCATTTTTGGCTTTAAAACTCAAATCCGAATTTCCGTCAGGTAAAAACACTAATCCCAATCACTACTAAGTAATTACTTACCTTGGGAGGTCCATGAACTACAATAACATATGGAGCAGGTGGAATTGATTCCTACAGGAATGACAATTAAAATAACAATACCAACCCATCTTAGTAAGAGTACAGAATTTTTCAATAAAACCCTAAATTGAAAAGAGAGAAAAAAAAAATTCAAAATCGAAGAAACAAATAGAGAGAGAGGAGTGTACGTCTGGGATGTTTTTCTGGTTTTCGTCCTGCCGTTTCCTCTTCCTGTTGATCTTCCCCATCGAAACCCTTAAAAACCACAAAATCAGAATTATCCCTATTCTTTCAAGAGATCAATTTCTTATTCAGTGACACCAGAAAAAACCAAAACTAAAAATGACGAGTCAAAAATCAGTACTTACAAGAAGAAGAAGAAGAGAAATGATTCACCAGTTGATTTGAACTAGAGAGGGATTTTCGTTCGCCGGAGAGTTCTGCTGAACAGGAGGAGGATGTCTTTACTCTTTTATTGCTGGTTATGAATTGGGTCGATGGTTTCCTTATGCTACTTGTACTTTAGGCCCAAAATAACCCGGCGTTTTTAGGGGCCACCCCAAAGGATTTAGGGGCCATCAATTTATACCTAGCCAAAATCTCTAGTTAAGGGGTACCCTATATGATATTGAAGTTACATAAATGCCCTTCTGGTAAAACTGTATAAAAACCAAATCAAAAACAATTCTACTCATTTCAACTCTTCTTCTTCAAGTTTCATATTATCTTCCGATTGTGGAAGAAAAAAAAAAATTCCACTTCAAAGTCAAATGGCCCCAATTAGGTAAGAATCTATCATTTTTGGGGTTTATTTCGCTTTAATTCGACGAATCGAGAAAAAATAATTCTAGGGTTTTCGGTTATTTATCCAGATTCGGGCGATATTCATGCTCCTTTACTTCTGAATGTAGTCATGTTCTTCATTTCTCAAGAACATCGACAGCATTCGGGAGAAATATTTGATGGTTATCGGCCGAATATTGTTGGTCATATCTTCCTGGATACAAACTGGTAATAATCGGTAGTTTAATGAATTTTTTGGCTCTCGAATATATTTAAGTAGACACACAGTATTCAGAAGTACACTCACTACCGAATATATATATATATATATATATTGAAAAAATCTCAAAATTTCTGATATAGGAAAAATCCCATTTTGGGGCCAGTATTTATTCGGAAGACAATATAATGTTATATACTTCCGATTATTTCAATTTCAAAATTTGAAATGTATAAGTTTTTCCCAAATTCTGATTTTTGGGCCATCGTACATTCGGGACTTTACAAAACAATTATCCTCCGAATATAGCAAGTTCAAAACAAACCACGCCTTGGCTCTAGGTGGTTCCAAGGGCCAATATAGAATGTTAGACAGCCCATATTCGGAAGTTTGGGTAACTAATTATACTTCCGATTATTTCAATTTCAAAATTTGAAAAGAATAAGTTTTTCCCAAATTCTGATTTTTGGGCCATCGTACATTCGGGACTTTACAAAACAATTATCCTCCGAATATTACAAGTTCAAAACAAACCACGCC
The DNA here is from genome assembly GCF_003573695.1 of Papaver somniferum. Taxonomy (NCBI): domain Eukaryota; kingdom Viridiplantae; phylum Streptophyta; class Magnoliopsida; order Ranunculales; family Papaveraceae; genus Papaver; species Papaver somniferum. The sequence continues at coordinate 235,158,165 of NC_039364.1, read as the reverse complement.
ATGGCTCTAGGTGGTTCCAAGGGCCAATATATAAGGTTAGACAGCCCATATTCGGAAGTTTGGGTAACTAATTTAACTTCCGATTATTTCAATTTCAAAATTTGAAAAGTATAAGTTTTTCCCAAATTCTGATTTTTGGGCCATCGTACATTCGGGACTTTACAAAAAAATTATCCTCTGAATATTACAAGTTCAAAACAAACCACGCCATGGCTCTAGGTGGTTCCAAGGGCCAATATATAAAGTTAGACAGCCCATATTCGGAAGTTTGGGTAACTAATTTAACTTCCGATTATTTCAATTTCAAAATTTAAAAAGTATAAGTTTTTCCCAAATTCTGATTTTTGGGCCATCGTACATTCGGGACTTTACAAAAAAATTATCCTCCGAATAATATAGTCGTGTTTAGAAATACCAACTTAATCGGTAGATAAGAATTTAATTTTGCCACTGAATGTCTTATTCGGAGGGAATACGTGTATCGTTAACAACCGATTGTAGTGCACCAATGATACGAAACCTCAACGGCCATATTTTCAGAAACCTCAACGGCCATATTTTCAAAAATTAGATCCGTTGGAACTCTAATCTATATAAGGAGGGTAACCCCTCTCAGTTATTATTGAGTAACAAATCTGAATGAAAAACCTTTTCAATGGCAAGTCCATCATCAATCGACAACATACTTCGAAGATGCAAGCGAACAACTACATCAATTGCAGCAAGGGAAGAAGAAATACAAAAAAGGAACAAACAACCCAAAAAAATTAAACCATCGTTAGTGGCAACGGAGGAGGAGGAAGAGGAAATCAAGGCTAAGAAGCGAGGTCAAGAACAATTCCATCATAGAGAAAGATTAAAACAAGTTGAGGAAGAGACCGAATGGATAAAAAATTATTACATTGTGAAAGATCTACCCAAAGAACAGCAGGACGATCGTATATTTTGGATTAACGTTTCATTGGGTCCTTTTGTTGGTAAGTACAAGAAGCCACGCCACAATTATGAACCATCCCATGTTTCTTCAAGGGTGCACCATGTTATAAAATTGTGCACCGAGTACAACCGTATTCTTGCTAGGCACAGAGACGACAGGTTTGCGACACAAGATGCTTATTCCAAGTGGAGAGGAGAGTCGTTTCTACATTTCGAAGCCGTGTTGATTGTTGCATCTCGGACTGGGAAAAAGAATAACATGTGATGTTTGAGTGCTGCAAATTCAAATTTTTAATATTAATCGGCGGTTTGATAAAATATGGAATTCCCGAATATGATTAATCGTATTGAAGTGTTATAATACTGTTGTTCCGATTACATAGTTTAAAAACAAATTATAATCGTGCCTCGAAAAAAAACGATCAAACATCGGCATCATCCGAGGGGATCAATTCGAGTAACTCAGCGGGAAAGTTGTTGTCCATGACACGATCCCAATCAACCATGTTGGACTCATATTGTTTCACCCAATCCTTGCAATGGTTCATCGGGAAGTAATCGTGCCACTTACTCAACGGAGGTAACGGACAATCTTTCTTTACTCTTAAACCGATAAAATGCATTTCATTCACAAATGCCATTACGATTCTTCTATCTTTAACCGACTCGTCGCAAGCCGTTCTTGTGGGTGCAAACGTCATGCTAAGTCCATACATGGGAGGAACAAAGAAATGTACCACGCAATTCAAAACGTCCGCTAGGAGATATCCAAATTTAGGCATTGTCATCCAATACTTGGATCCGATTGTCTTCAATCCCTTTCGACACTTCACACGCGCAACTAAGTCTTTGAACTCTTGTTCTTTGTCGTATCTATCTCCTCGCCTCATCATCTCCATATAAAAACCCTTGTCCTTCACTAGTTGTACCTCCATCTTATTTCTTAAATATTGGCATTGGGTGACATCTTCGATATCCGCCTCTCTAAAGTAACCCATTTGTTCCGTAGCAACGTGAAACCCACAATTTCCATCCCCATCAACCTCGTCGGTCGACAAAACAAATGGAATGATGAGTGGAGGGAGTTGTTCCAAATACTCTTTGTATATTGTATATGTGGATCGATTTGGTCTTCCATTAAGATCTCTAGGGCAACGAAGAGTACCTTTGTCCTCTTTTATAGTAAGAATTTCCATTGGTTGGGTTTGTTGCGAGGCATTCATTTGCTCAACAACTTCTTCGACAACATTGGGTTGACTTACTTGAGAAAGCTCTGTAGAGATCTTTGGCCTTACTTGTCGGGTGGTTGGTCCACTTTGATCATTTCTTGGACGACCTCTTTTCTTAGGTTCCGGCTCATCTTCAAATTCGGCTTCCGAACACTCGTGCCTAGACAATATTCTTTTATTAGACAAATACTCCTTCAACTCTTTTCTTTGGATGGTCCTCGACACTTCGGTGTTCGGCCTACCGGTGTTCTTTTGCTTAATAGGTTCATCAACCTCCCTTAAACAAGGGTTAAGGGCTTCCTCCAAATTATGCATCAATATTTGCTTTTTGGTGCCGTTTGATGTAGCGTAACGCTCGGCTATTCGTGCATACAATTCCGACTCGAAGAAAGACGGACCATCAACTACCGGGGTGTTCGGAGTGAAATTTAATTGCTTCCAAAATGGGTGAATATCATCGATGTCAATCACTTCAACATACCTACCCAACTTATGACGACATGGGAGTCCAATACCTATCATATCCTTGCAAACACAAACCGTATTCTCGTCATCATAAGTTTTATATAACTTCAATTGTTTCATCATGCGATTTATTGCCCATCTTGAAACTTTATGAACAACTCCCCTTAGAAGAAATTTTTCCTTAATATGTTCCATCGGGAATTGGTGTACACTAAATTGCATACATTTCCTAATCTTTACGAGATCACGATTGGTGAATTCATGGATTGCTTCTTGGATCGACACAACTCCATTTTGACTACCAATTAGTATTTTCTTTAGTCGACCATGAGACCCCTCCGCAATGCTTGTCGCCTCGTTCTTGAAGTTACGATATTCATATGTCCATGCAAACACAAACCTTTCCTTAATCGTTAACCATTGTGTTTTACAATACTCAACCGGTTTTGGGTAGTCCGTTCCATATTCATCCTCAAATTTCTTCAAGTTACATTCGTAAATTTCCTCGGTCATCGACCAAACGATTTTGTCCCATGCTTTCATGAACATTTTCCAAATTATTCCATCCTCCTTCCACTTTTCTTCAAATAGACTATCCTCTTCCTTACGTTCTTCCAAGGTTAATTTACTAATGCGCTCATCCTCTTCCTTTGACCTCTTGGTACCCTTCCTTGGTCTTTTAGCTTGGAAATGATGATGAAAATTGGTTTTGAGATTGCATTGAATGTGCCACGTACATTGCAAGTTTTGGGCTTCCGGAAACACTACCGCTATTGCATGCATTAAGGCTTGATCGTTATCCATTACAATAACCCTTGGAAAATTATCACCGTTATAAATGGACCTCAATGTCTCCAACATCCAAATGAAACTCACATTGTTATCATGATCCATTAAACCCCATGCAATTGTAAACGTGTTTTTGTCCGAAGTATGGCAAGCAATGTTCAACAACGGCATGTTATACTTGTTTGTCTTATAAGTAGCATCTATCAACAAAATTTGATGAAAGCATTGATCCAATTGGATCATTTCGGGATGTGCCAAGAAAATACGAACCACTATACCATCCTTTTCTTCCCTTCTCAAGGTGTAGCCGTGTAACTCCGTTAACCACTCTGATTGTTGCATGACCGTTCTACCATCCCAATCAGTCCTTTTGATCGTAGCTAGGGCCGACTTAATTGTAGACAAAGAAGACAAGTTGTCGGGATCGTCCGCCTTTATTTTACTTAAGATCGCACTCGCTTTTTGGATCCGCATAGACCTCACCGTCTGCATTTGATGTGGTTTTAACTTGGCAACCATTACATGTCCAATTAAATCCAACGGATCATCATGGTTGTGACAACCTTTATCAACTTTATACATTTTATACTCTTTACCTTTAATACCATCGGGCTTATAGAAGACAATCTTAAATGGGCATCCTATCTTCTTGGTATTGCTTCGGTATTTCCTATTCGTCTTCCGTATGTACTTACTATTCTTTCCCTCGTGACTCTTTCGCGTCCCACCTCGCTCACAAATCATTTCAAATCGAGTGTCACTAACATGATTATTTTGAACTACCACGCACATGTTATCTTTTGCCTTGTTCATAAGCCATTCCTTTGCCTCCTTCTTACTTCCAAATGTCTAAACGTGTATAAAACAAAACAAATCTAATAAGCATAATCATTTAACATATAAATTTTGAAAAAAAGAAAAAAGTAGTAATGAGTATACCAAATCGTTTGCATAGTATAGGGAAGTGTCGGGCATCAAATAGAAGTCATCAACAAACTCTTCAACGGCCTGCATATGAAAGCAACAAATTATTATACAATAATCGGAGGTTATTAAATAAGTCAAACTTCCGAATATTCTATATTCGGAATCCTATCGGTTACCCAAAACACTCGATCTATGCAAATGAATGTACACAGTTTACTGAGTGAAAAAAATGATATAATCGGAGGTCATTAAATAAGTCAAACTTCCGAATACTTTATATTCGGAATCCTATCGGTTACCCAAAACACCCGATTTATGCAAATGAATGTACACAGTTTACTGAGTGCAAAAAATGATATAATCGGAAGCTAAAATATATAGTAAACCAGCCGAATATAAATAACCGGGAGATAACTTTAATCGATAAACATCCGATTTTCAAGTTTTCGGAAATTTTATTTTGAGGCCACTGTTATATTCGGCAGTCAAATAATGTTAAACTATTATCGATTGTAAAGGATAAGAATACTGAGTTTTGAAATTTTCTGAGGAATTCGTTTTTGGGGCCATTCGGAGGTAAATAACTCTACATAACTACCGAATGTAGATATTTTTGGAAACCCAGTTTGGGGTTTTTCTCATATTCGGCAGTAAACTAGTATCTTGGAACTACCGAATATACATATTTGGTACTCAGTGTGTTATACTCGTAAGTTTAATCTAGAAATTATCTAACGAATCTGGGTAGTTCATGGCATTCAATGCATGCAATAATCGGTTTTTCTTGTTTACAAAAGCACACAAACCATGCAAATGGAGTATTTTAGTTTCTTAACACAATACCTGTGTTTTACATGCATCGTTAGCTTCAATATCATGCGATTCTCCATTTTCTTTCATGAAAGGGTCGTCTAGGTTTTCCTCTCCACAAAAGTTTGGATCATTCAACATATACCCCAAATCGTCTTCTCTAAACGGTCGTCAACCCTCAAAATTTTGTTTTTCGTCATGATTCTCACCTTCTTCTTCATATCCATCCATTTTTGTAGTGAAAAAAATGGTTTTTCCCTTTTTTCCTTCAACCTCTTCTCTATAACTCTAATAACTCACAAATGCAAAAGAAATGAAAAAATGAAACAAAAATCATTCTAATACTGCACCGACCACAATCGGAAGTCTGGGAAATATTTTGGCTTCCGATTGAAATCGGAGGATAACAATGTTATCATATCCTCCGAATATACAAGGGTAATTTCGCCATTACGAATTACGCGAGATAAGGGCTAGCTACATTTTCCCTTTGGGTGACCTTTTTTGTTTTATTGTTAGCCCCTAAATCCTTCCGAGTGGCCCCTAAAAACGCGAGGCAAAATAACAACCAATTTATTTTTTTATTTTTTCTTTTTTTCTCTAGGATTTTTTTTTCTCTAGGAAACGAAGGAATTCATTAACTTTAAATAGAGTTTGCAAGGAAACGAGGACGATCGTTCTCATTCCATTCATCCCTGACATTTAGATTTCCATCGTGTATTGCAACTTTATCTGCTAAACCATTAAAATTTCTACTTAAATATTCAAATTTAAAAAAATTAATCCCTTTTAGGAGAAATACACCGTCATCTAACAATGTATAAGTGGTCCAACTATTCTTACCCTTACTTTTATAAAGATAAGCAATTAGAATTCTCGCATCACTCTTAATGCTGACATCCATAAAGTTCTTATGTTTAATCCACTTGGCAGCTTCAAGAAGGGCTAGATTCTCGGCTTCCTCTAGATTACTCGCAATCCCTGATACTACTTTGCATCCCATGTAGGAACCTGAAATATCCATTAAGACAATTCCCAAACCAACTTTGTTAGTGTTTTTATCAAATGTAGCCTCACAAAAGACCAATATACAATCATGTGGAAGTATACAATTAGCCACAATATTGATAACTAGGTTTTGCTGCTGACTAGAAGAGGTATTATCATTAATTAAAAAGTTTTGTGTCTTCAGACAGCTTCAAAGCATATCTCACAGTGGTTTGGGTATGAAACTTTTTATTTTGAAAAAATTTAGAACACCTTTCCTTCCATATATACCAAGCTGTAGTCATTACTTCTATTATATGGTCCTTGAGATGGATTAATGAAAGCCAATTTAGGGTCCAATCTTGAATACTAATACTAGAGTTTGTATCTTGAAAGACATAATGACCAGCTGGAATGGAAGACCAGACAGATCTGGAGAAAGCGCAATTCAAAATTATATGTTCAGCAGTTTCAGATTGACCAAAGTCACACATTTTGCAAACATCATCCTACTCATGGTTGAACCTAGCTAGTTTTCTCTTGGTGGGAAGTATATGCTCGACACATTTCCAAAGAAAAAGCTGAACCATAGAGAGTAAGGATGCACTGCAGAGAGCCTTATAGATTGGAAGTTTGGGATCAGGAAGGGTATTGTGAGGAAGTTCATTGGCTAGCAGTTTATACAAAGACTTAACAGTAAATTCACCAGTTTTGTTATAAGGTCAAATGAGCTTGTCACTACTAGAAAGATAAATCCTCATATTGCATATTTTTTGACTATTTTCAGCAGTGAAATAAGCTTGAACTAGAGAGACATTCCAAGTCCTACGATTATAACTGCAAGTGCACAGTGTTTTTGTAGTGTGTTTGTGCAAGTGCAGGTCGTCCACAGGGAATTGGTGGTGTAGCTGAAGTTTTTGTTTTGCTAAGCTAAACTGTTTCCTAGGCAGTGACTGAGAACAAAAGCAGTAACCAAGAGAGATGAGGCAGTAGCAGCAATATACAAGACTAACTAGTAGCAATGTGCAAGGCTTAAGTAAAAGCAATGTGTAAAGGAGCAATGGAAATAGAACTTAGGACTCAGCAACACTTAGATGATTGCTGAGTTGATAGCAGTGAAGTGATAAAAAAATACAAAACAGTAAAACAGTGCAAGAGTAAGATAAGGGTGTAAACAGTGAGAGTGTGGAACTAGGGTTATCAAATCCTTGAACCTAGCTAGTGTGGAACTAGGGTTATCAAATCATGGTTGAACCTAGCTAGTTTTCTCTTGGTGGGAAGTATATGCTCGACACATTTCCAAAGAAAAAGATGAACCCTAGAGAGTAAGGATGCACTCTAGAGAGCCTTATAGATTGGAAGTTTGGGATTAGGAAGGGTATTGTGAGGAAGTTCATTGGATAACAGTTTATACAATGACTTAACAGTAAGTTCACCAGTTTTGTTGTAAGGTCAAATGAGCTTGTCACTACTAGAAAGATAAATCCTCATATTGCATATTTTTTGACTATTTTCAGCAGTGAAATAAGCTTGAACTAGAGAGACATTCCAAGTCCTATTTTCCGGATTTATGAAGTGAAAAAGCGAGGGTGTAACAACCTCACCCAATATTTCGCTTAGCAATCTATATGGACTAACTCCAATATACTTTTCAAGAGAATAAACTAGACAGTCAGACTCAATCTTAAGAAAAGTATATCAAAGAGTTATATCTCAATTTCTCGATTCAATACGTACTCAAGCAAATAAAAATATGAGAGTCTAATTGAATATAAGAGAAATTAACTTGAACGGTACCAAAGACAAATTTTCAAGGATCAATCAATTTCAATCAACAACAAAAGGTCGGATTTCCCAATTGATTGATTCAATGCAAAATCTGTGATATTTCAATTATATAACAAAATATAATGCGGAAAATAAATAACACAGACACATAAAGTTTTGTTATCGAGGAAACCGCAAATACAGAAAAACCCCGGGACCTAGTCCAGATTGAACACGTATTGTATTAAGCCGCTACAGACACTAGCATACTACAAACTAACTTCGGTTTCGATTATAGTTGAACCCCAATCAATCTCACCATGATCCAAGCTACAGTTACTCTTTTTACGTCTCTGATCCCATCATGATACTACACACTTAATTCTCTTAGCTGATCTCACCCACAACTAAGAGTTACTACGACCCAAAGTCGAAGACTTTAATAAACAAATCTGTATCACACAAAAAAATCTACAGGAATAGATAAATCTGTCTCCCACAGAAATACCTACAAGTTTTGTTCCGTCTTTTGATAAATCAAGGTGAAATTGATAACCCGGACTTATAAATCTAGGGTTGAGCTCTGTCTAACCCATGCATATTTTTACAGCACAAAACACCTTTATTTATACATCAATTTCACCCCACAGTGACAACAAAAATTATGGTTTAAAAATTCATGAATTGATGGGTCAATTTCTTACCCATTCCGACTGCTTTCCACTCCATGCTGCTAGGCTTTAGCATCTTCAATCCCTACGTTCATGGATCTCAACCTATTTCTTCAATTTCACACGCCAACAGTGAGAATGTATGTGTGAAATCGATTGATAGACATCAGAGAAAGTTGGTGGTGATGATGGGTTTTGGTTTCTGTTCTTGTAGGGTGGTTGAGGAAGGTTGTAGGGGTGAGGCAGAGCTCGAGGTGGCGGTGGCAGGGAGTGGTGGTGTTGCATAGGGTGAGGGAGGAAGATGGGTTCGATGGGGTTTGGGAAGGGGCTGTTTGGGACGGCTAGGTGAAGGTGGGTTAGGTGCCCTGCTGTTAGGCGGGTGTAGCGATTTTGATGTCTGGTGAGGAGAAACGTTGGATGATTAGAGATGATGGATCGATCTGACGGTCAGGAGTTGAGGCGGGCTTGGGTCTTGATCTAGTTGGAGCTTGGGCCTTGGACATGCTAAGCCCACTTCATCTCTTAAGAGCAATTCTTCCTTCTAAGCCCACTTCTAGCCTCTGAGTCTTGCGTACAACTTTCTTCTCTGCCTTCTTGCGGGAGTCTTTGTCGGTTTTCCATCATTTTTCTGCTCTTTTCGCTCCGCAATTCATCCAAGCTTTATTTAGAGCCTAAGAACACAAAATTAAACAGTTTTAAGTATTTATTCTTGAGGAGAGTAAAATACAAAATTCAGGATAATATATGACTTTAAAGCACAAACGATGAGTTAATTGCCAAGAAAAAATTATATAAATATGCAATATTTAGCACTCATCATTAACCTACAGGGTCTCGATAGAAACCTAAGGTTAAAGGTGAATCGACTATAGCTTATACAAGTAGTATAACACAGGAGGTGTGGGGATTAGGTTTCCCAGTTGTTAGAGTTCTCCTTTATATAGTCTTCCAAATCAGGGTTTGCAATATAAGTTACCTTGGTAACAAAACATTCAATATTCACCGTTAGATAAAAACCTGATTAGATTCAAGCTAATATCTTTCAACCGTTAGATCGAACTTAGCTTGTTATACACAAATGAAATGCACGTTCATTTAGGTTTGTACAACCTCACCTAAACGTGTATACCTAGTTGGTTCAACAGTAGTTAACCAAATGGTTAGCCATATGAGCACTTTCATATCAACCATATTCATCTTCACCATAACTAGTTCAAATGACTCAAAAGAACTAGCTAGAGAGTTGTTCAATTGCTTAGATCTCATAGAAGCATACAAGACACAATCGAAGCAAAAACGATTTTGATTCACTCGAATCAATTCATGAACTTTATATCCACGGTTTGCAAATTATGCATTCCTTGGTTTATATAAGTTTAAGTTCACGAATAAACCGTTTTTAGAAAATAACCCACTCAAGTATGCATATCGGTACGCATACTTAGGTACCCGGATTAAGTTTGTTTTCAATTTACAAACTCCAGCAGAAATTCACGGTACGTGAACCTCCGAAAGTACGCGTACAGGTATGCATACTTTAGTTCCGGTTATTCTGAGCAGCAAAATACGCATACTTTGGTTCAAGGATTATGAACTTACACAAGCATGAGTTCACATGCAATGTTTATATCCATTCAAGGTTATATATTCTAAACTCTCATTTCAATCATTGAAACATTCTTAGAAGATGTTAAATAGAGATTACTCACACACTTTTCTTCATCAAAGCAATTTTCAAGATGTTGAAATAATCAGCATGACTTTCATCACTTGTAAAGATGAACTTGGCCAAAGAGAAAGCTTACCAATAGATATTTCGAGAAATAGATTAGCGAGATAAATACGGATCGAAATACAAGATGTGTATAATCGAAATCTATATAGAAATACGACTTTTGTCTCAAGATAGGAGATATAGTAGATAGACTTTTGAGTGATAGATAAGTTTAAGTCTCCACATACCTTTTAGTCGATGAAGTTCCACCAGTTCCTTGAGTAGTTTTTCGTCTTTGTATGATGAACGTCGTGGAGTCTAGAGCTCAACTACACTTTATATCCTAGTTCAAGACTTAGCTATAAGTAGACTAGAAATCAAGACTTATAGTTTTGGAAACTAAACTTGACAAACAAGCTGGAGATATCAACCCTTGCGAGTTCGACCGAGCAGTGCTCTAATAATCTCCCCCTTTGTCAATTTTAGTGACAAAATTATGAATACATATGGAATACAAAATAAATAAACTTTGCAGCCTCTTTTCCACATACATGTATCCTTGGTTCTTCAATAGTACTCGAAATCTTCGTCATTTCCAAGTACTCCAACGATTCCAAAGGTTGTAAGTTTAACATCATCGTTGTTGAAAATCCATAGCCATAAGAATGAGAAAACAAGAGCTCTCAATCATTGTTACACAGTGTCATAGTATTATTACACAACATCAAAGTTCAATTGTATCACAACTTCGACACCAATACTATGGTGATATGCATCACGTACCCTTAGTCAATACTCCGTCTCACATGGAAATCACTCCCTCCTTACATAATGATACGAAAACCATATGTATTTGTAGTGTGAAATACACATTAATTCTCCCCCTTTTTGTCAATAAAATTGGCAAAGTTACTAAAACTAATGGGATCCTAATGAAATTTCCATAGAGACACTTCACGACGAAAAGAAAGCACATATCAACTTCTTTAGATGCAATCATATAGCCGAAACTAAATGCATTCATCAAGGAGTTTATAAAGATACAAGATAACCCCTATAATATTCCACAGCCGCACTCCCCACAAAGATTTGGCAATTAAGCACAAGTTCAATTAAGAACTCCCCTCCATAAAATGTCATTCTCGAAAGAACAACAAGAGAGGCCTTACTTTCATAAGAAAAGAAGGATTTCTTTGGACATCAAAAATTACATGAAACATGAAGTTGTATCCAAAGTACTCAATCAAATTAATCACAAGAGAACTCATGACTAATTCAATCGGAATACTCAACTAAATTAACCACAAGAGAACCTATGATTAATTTAATCGGAAATTCTCAACATAAGAGAACTTACGGAGCCGCAAAAGATATACATAAATAAATGGATCAGGGCATAATGACATAAAAGGATTAACTTTTGTTTGTAAAAAGTTCATTCAATATTTTATCAATACTTTCATATCGACATAAGAAAGACTTAACTTTTGACCACGTATGGGACAATCATAATTCACGGACGCAAACACACATATACGATAACATATTGCAATATATAAAAACATAAAGATTGATACTGCAAAAATCATCTTCCAAACAAACTTTTGAATTTAAACAATTAAATCTAAAAAATATTGAAGATGAAAGTCGTTGGACATAGCTATGTGTAGTCACAATAATGGCTATTCCAAACTCTAGTTATTCTTCTTAAAAGCACAAGAATAAAATTCTCATAAGAAGATTTCCTAGGCAAAATAAACAACTCTTAGAGAACATGATTCGAAAAACATTAAACACGGCCAGCAACTAGACATTGAACATGGACGGGGTCATCAGTTGCCTTCTTCAGATCGTTTTTCAGAAAATCAAGATTCCTTGTTGAAATTCTAAGTTGTTCACGTACGACCTCAAAATCTCGAAGAAGATTTCGTACCAGTTGTGATGACATCGGAACTGGTAGTTTTTTCTCATGATCAACAACATGATAGCAGGTTATGAAAACAAGGTTCTCGTGAAACTCGATAGTTTTGCCTTTCTCAACTTTTTCTTCCTTATTACATCCATCCATTGTGCACACAAAATTCATGCAAACCTTTTTTGACGTACAGGAACGTGTATGTATCAAGAAGGAGCATGATACATATACATACATGAGTGTTTCATATGAAACCCTAGAAAAACTCGTATATGTTCCGTACGAGTTAGGTGTACGTGCACAGTGGTTACAAACTTGGTACACGACCAAGAGAGTGGTGGATCCACATTTAGACGAAGTCTTGAAAAATTCAAGGACCAATTCTAAACAAAAGGTGACATTCTTTGTTCAAAGAACAAAGAAAATTGTTGAAAATCAAGACAATCAAACAAGAAATTATTCTCAAGAGTAAATGATCAAAAAACATTACATCATGTAACGTACTGGAGCAAGGATCAACATTTTTTAAGATCATCGTTTTGTAAGAGCAATTAAAATATAACAACAACTACTTTCTCAAGACATAAAGGCTGCTTGAGAATTACGAGCATCCTTCCATATTATAAAACAATGCTACATTGAGTATTTATGTTGTATTTTGATGAGCATTTTGCTCATCAAGAATATTGACTTCCTCTTTCTTTCCTTCATGAAGATTTTCAGAAAAATCACTAGAATTAGTTGAAAGAGATTTAACCAGAGAGGAATAAGGAATACCTGAACCCGCTGCTTTCCTTGCCTTTTTGATGCTCCGTTTGAGTCTGTTTATGCTTATCTTGAGCTCCGAGACTCGATTATTGATATGAATGAAATCTTGGGCAGACACTTCTGGTTCATGGTATTTTTCAGAGATGAAAAAGGAATTTGGATTTTCTTTCTTTCTCATCTGCCTTTTTCTCTTCTCGGAGTAATTTAAAGAGTCAGTTGTCCATATGACATTCTTCCTTCTACAATTGTAGGCATTTTTTGTCTCAAAATCATAATCTAGAAATGACTCATCACATCATTTCTCTTAATTGCAGACACTTCCTTTTACTCGTGTAATAAGAGAGACAGGTTTAATTACTTCTTTAGACATCCATGCAAGAATGTTGTGAAGTTTCTCATCCTCAGTCGAAAAGGACATATTCGTTCAAGATGTCCTTTATTTCCGCAATAATAGTAGTTAAAGGAGTTGTTCTTGACTGTTCTCATGCAAGTAAATTTTGAAGGAGTACAATCTCTGTTCCTAAGACCGTCAGCTGCTTGAATTTTTTTTTGACATGAAGAGTTCTCATTATCATGAACAAAATTAATCTTACCAGTACTTGGAGCGTATATTCACTTATAACCCAGATCACGTGTATCACGATGTTCTTTACATGCTCCAAGCATAGAAGATAATTTTGTAGACCTAGAATTAAATATTTTCAGATTCTCTTCTAGTGATTTTACTTTATTAAGAGCAGCAGCAAGATCAGTCGCCAAGGATTTTTCTCTAGTGACGAGACTGAGTTCTCTGTCATTAAAACATTTTTTTGAGAGTTATATCTTGTTTCAGATTCTGCAAGACTTTCTTTCAACACAAAGAGATTTCGAAGGAGATTATCACATTCATACTTTTTAGAGCGTAAATCTTCTTCTCGATCTTTAACAGTAGATTGTAAAAGTTTATATCCACAATCATAACCTTTAAATAGTTTTTTCATCTTTATGTTTTCTTGACAGAGAGGTGCCACATATTTGCTCAAGCAAGCTGTTGATTTTTTTTCTTTTGAAGCATGGTCAAAGAGATTGATATACTGAAAGACTTCCTCATCAATATTTTGTCCTTCTTTTGAATCACTCTCATCTGAAAGCTCATCCAACTGTTCATCATGACACTTTTCCTAGTTGTAGAAAAATTCAGACACAAAGGCAGATACAGAAGGTTTCATAGATGTCACAAGACTTTGTAACAATATTCACCGTTAGATGAAAACCTGATAAGATTCAAGCTAATATATTTCAAACGTTATATCGAACTTAGCTTGTTATACACAAATGAAATGCACGTTCATTTAGGTTTGTGTAACCGTACCTAAACGTGTACACCTAGTTGGTTCAACAATAGTTAACCAAATGGTTATCCATATGAGAACTTTCATATCAACCATATTCATCTTCACGATAACTAGTTCAAATAACTCAAAAGAACTAGCTAGAGAGTTGTTCAATTGCTTAGATCTCATAGAAGCATACAAAACACAATCGAAGCAAAAACGATTTTGATTCACTCGAATCAATTCTTGAACTTTATATCCACACTATGCAAATTATGCATTCCTTAGTTTATATAAGTTTAAGTTCACGAATAAGCCGTTTTAGAAAATAACCCACTCAAGTATGCATACCGGTACGCATACTTAAGTACCCGTATTAAGTTTGTTTTCAATTCAAAAACTCCAGCAAAAATTCACGGGATGTGAACACAGTACACGTTCAGGTATGCGGAATTTAGTTCCGGTTATCCTGAGCAGCAAAGTACGCATACTTTGGTTGAAGGATTATGGACTTACACAAGCATGAGTTCACATGCAATGTTTATATCCATTCAAGGTTATATATTCTAAACTCTCATTTCAATCATTGAAACATTCTTAGAGGATGTTGAATAGAGGTTACTCACACACTATTCTTCATCAAAGCAATTTTCAAGATATTTAAATAATCAACATGACTTCATCACTATGTCTATTGTATGCCATTTTCACAATGACATACAATAGACATAATCCTTGAAAAAGAAAGATTTTAACCTAGCTTCCATCAATAATTGACATAATAGGCTTCACATTTGTATTTGTCAAAAGTTCATTCCTTTTTTTATCAACACATGCATATCGACATGTAAAAGACTTAAATTTCGACAAGGTATGAGACAATCATAGTTCACGGACGCAAACACACATATCCAATAACAGATTGCAATATATAAAACCATAAATATTAATACTGCAAAAATCATCTTCCAAACAATTTTAAAATTTAAACAAATAAATCTAAAAACATGAAGATAAAATCATTGGACATAGCTATGCGTAATCACAATAATGGCTATTCCAAACTCTACTAATCCTTCTCAAAAATAAGAATAAATTTTCATAAGAAGTTTCCTAGGCAACAAGACAAACTCGTAATGCACATACAAGATGATTTGTCCTTACATGGTAGAATCAATCCTTTTCGCATGGATTTACACCAATAATAGCTATCAAAGGCGTATAAAAAGATTTTCTTAACAACTAAGAACATACAAAGTCAATAACGACCATGCACCATAGTTCACAAAGGATGATTGTGAACATTCAAGAATTCCATAGCATTGCGTACTACTTTCCATTCTTGAACTTCCTTCTTTGTGATTCACCAACAACATTCTTGTAAAAGTTACAAATTAGATTAGAAGAGTAGTACTCCAAGAATCCAAGTTCCCAAGTTCAAGAGAAGTGGAACAAGTGCAATGAACCGGAGTAAAATACTCAAAAACAAGAGACAGGACAAATATCAATCTTAACTCATCCAAATGAAAGGTTTCTCATCTCCATTTTTAAGAGAATTCAAAGAGGAAGAGAGTGCACAAATAATGAGGTCAATCCGAGTTTGGACGAAGAAGTTACGTCCAAAACAAGTTTACCGAATATCGATGTCAAGTACGCATACAGGTTTGCAAACTAATTTTCGTATCCTGGAGCAGTATGCAGACGGGGTTTGCGAACTTAAACCCATGGATTTTGGTTTTAAATGATGTTATGCATACTTTCTATGTGTACCATGAAGTCCAAACATACCGAACTAATTTTTTCAAACCTAAACATTTAAGAACCTTAAACACAGATCAAGTTAGGTAGAAATGAATGATAATCAAGGTACAAATAATTATAAGTACTCAAACAAGTAATAAAAACATAAAACTTGCTCAAGTTTATAGACATACCTTTTTAGAAAAATCCAATTGAATTCTACAGCCTTACCGAATATAATCTGTGGGCCCAAGTTGTTGTGCTTCCCTCACCGTATACATAACAGACACTTTGAACACAAACATGTTTTGTTGAGGTGAACAATGTCTTGATCACCATGGAATCAAGAAAGAGTTTCTTTCCAACAACTTTTAAATCTTGTCGTGTTGAGAAACACCCAAGGAACTGTTTTTATAAGTCTATCAAAGAATTTCAAGAGAACCCAAAAAGATTTGTGTTTCCGAGTTATTGTTTACAACTTATAAAAAACAGTTTCTGCATATAGTTTTTAGTACTGCGAAGGGAAACTCTTTTGATAAAAAGAGACGTCCTAGATTCCTCATAAAAGAACCCAATACTACTATCTTGATAGGAAGTATCAAGAATTGAGCAACGAATCAATTCATGCTTTGAGGTGATACACTCAGATGTCTGAGATTAAACTTCTCTTGTAATTCTTTTAGTTTATCACAACTAATTGGATTACGCAGAGGAGGAGCATTGCTCTCACTGATTAGTAAATCAATATCAACCTCAACATGAATATTATTCATCATAACTTGATTTAGCATGTCAAGAGATTCTTGCTCTTTCTAGAGATATAACTCAACATCAAGAGATAATAAGCTCTCAAGCTTCTTTTCAATCCCGGAAAACACTTCAAGGTATTTTAAACCTGGTGGAGGTTTAGATAGAATTTCTTCGACAAATTTTATTAAATCAGTCATGAAGAGAATTCTGAAATACCTGGATCTGGTGGTGCATTTATTGAGATAGCACTACTGTACATAGAGTCGGATCGCTACAAACACAGACTTGTAAGGTCTTGAACGTGTTTGCCTGCTCTGGTACCAATTGAAAAAGCGGGGGTCTAACAACCACATCCAATATTTCGCTTAGCAATCTGTATGGACAAACTCCAATATACTTTCCAGAGAATCAACTAGACAGTCATACTCAATCTAGATAAAAAGTATATCAAAGAGTTTTTATATCTCTGTTTCACAATGTAATCAGCAAATCAAACAGATAGAAATACGCGAGCCTGATTATTATGTGAAACAACTTGAATTGTACCAAAGACCAATGTTCAAGTGTCAATCAATTTATATCAACAACCAAATGTGGATTATCTAATTGATTGATCTTAACGTACAACCTGTGATATTTCAATTATATAAAAAAATATAATGCGGAAAAGAAATAACACAGACACCAGAACTTTATAGACGAGGAAAACCGCAAATACAGAAAAAAAAAACCGGACATATTCTAGCTTTGAACACCACACTGTATTAAGCCGCTACAGACACTATCATACTACCAATGAACTTCATACTTGAATGTAGTTAAGCCCTAATAAATCTCACACTGATCAAAGTACAATTGCGCCCCTTACATATCTGAATCCCAGCATGATTGTACGCACTTGATTCCCTTAGTTGATCTCATCCACAAACAAGAGTTGCTACGACCCAAAGTCGAAGACTTGATATACAAATATGTCTCACACAGAAACGTCTATTGAAATAGATAAATATGTCTCCCACAGAAATACCTACGAGTTTTGTTATATATTTTGATAAATAAAGGTGCACAGGAAACAATTGATAACCCAGACTTATATTCCCGAAGAATAGCCTAATATTTATTAATCACCTCACAATAATCTTAATCGTATGGTAGCGAAACAAGATATTGTGGAATCACAAACGATGAGATAAAGATGTTTGTGACTACTTTTTATCTTGCCTATCGGAGAATAAATCTCGAGAAAATCTTAGAGAAGATAATACTCAATACGATAGAACATGGCAAGATCAGAACACACAACTATAGAAAAAATAGTTGGGTCTGGCTTCACAATACCAATGAAGTCTTTAAGTCATTAACCTACAGGATTCGTGAAAAACCTAAGGTTAAAGGAGAATTGATTCTAGTAGCAACTAGTATCACAAGGAGGTGTGGGGATTAGATTTCCCAGTTGCTAGAGTTCTCCCTTATATAGTTTTCAAATCAGGATTTGCAATCTAAGTTACCTTGGTAACAAAGCATTCAATATTCACCGTTAGATGAAAACTTGATTAGATTCAAGCTAATATCTTTCAACCATTAGATCGAACTTATCTTGTTATACACAAATGAAATGTACCCTCATTTAGGTTTGAGTAGCCGTACCTAAACGTATACACTATGTTGGCTCAATAGTAGTTTACTGAGGTTAGATATATGAACACTCTCATATCAACCTTATTCATATTAATCACAACTAGTTCAAATGACTCAAATGAAACTAGTTATAGAGTTGTTCGATTGCTATATTCTCGTAGAAGTATACAATAACACAATTGAAGCAAAATTAGTTTGATTCACTCGAATCAATTCATGAACATTATAGCCACGGTTTGAAAAGAATGCATTTCTTAATATATATATACTAGTTCATGAGCCAACCGATTTTAGAACTTTAACCACTCAAGTATGCATACGGGTACGCATTCTTAAGTAGCCGGTCCGAGTTTGCGTTCGCCAGTATGCAAACGGATACGCATACCTTAGTACACTTCCAAACCCATCAGAAATTCCCGGACCTATACCTTACGCAAGTATGCGTACCGGTATGTGTTCTTAGTACCCGGAATTCCACAACTGCAAGTACGCATACGGGTATGTACTCTATAGTTCATAATCCAATAGTTCTAAACTCTATTTCAATCATTGAAACTTTCTTAGAGGATGACAATAGCCGTTTTCACACACTATTAGCATCAAAGCAATTTTCAAGTTATTGAAATAATCATAACGAAACATTCCAAGTCTACCCCAAATGATTGTATCACACAACCATGTAAGATGTTACTCAGAGATTTTAATATGATCATATTTTGACTTTCGTGAAGAGTATAAGATAAACTTGGTTGAAGCGAAAGCTTACCAATACATATGTCGAGAAATATATAAGCAAGTTAAACTCAGATCGAAATCTCAAATGTGCGTAATCGAATATTATATACTAATAAGAATTTTGTCTCAATATAGGAGATAAAGTGGAAATAGACTTTCCAAGTGATAGATGAGTTTTAGTCTCCACATACCTTTTGTTGATGAAGTTCCACAAGCTCTCCTTAGTAGTTCTTCGTCTTCAATTGATGAACGCCGTGAAGTCTGAGATATCACTATAAGTAGACTAGAAATCAATACTTATAGTTTTGATCACTAACATTGACAAACAAGCTTGAGATAGCAACGCTTGCGAGTTCGACTGAGTAGTGCTATAACAATAATAATAATTATGCCTAAAATTTGGACAATAATGATCTGATTTCTTTGGAGCATTAAACTTGGAAAACTCGTTGACACAAAAGAAAGAGCATCTTGCATTTTACTAACTTTGCATCCTCTTTGCAAATTTCCTTTATTTCTTCTTGTTAATAAAAGCCTCCGTGGCCCCTTTTCACAAAAAAATATTAAAATTAAAATAATATTATAAAGTTAATACGAAAAAAATAAAAATATATTAATTATAAATAATAATAATAATAATTTCGGTGGAGAGAGAAGCTCCGGAGATCGGCAATGGGTTCTTCTGGTGATTGAAAACTAGGATCAATCCATCCCTCGTTCGTGATTCAATGCTATATCTCCCTTTCTCCCCTCTGATTATTGTTAAACTGCATATTGATGCACCTGTATGCCATTGCTTTTTAGGGTTTTCTTTTGAAACTCCAGTTCCAGTTGGAAAACGCAATGCCCAGACCGCGTTTACGATCTGCTACCACTTCTGAAATCATTCATGGCAACCTTGACTCTCAGGCCTCTTCTTCTTCGCAGTCGGACAAGATCCCTTGTCCCTTTGCTAACTTTGATGGATGTCAAGGGGTACTGGTGGATTAGGGTATTCCAGGAGTGGATTGATTCGGCACCTTAAGGATCAGCATTTCCCTACTGAAGTTGCCAGGTCGCTCTGCAAGGAGAGAATTCAGAATATAGGGTTATGCTATACTGCATGGGAAAGTGTTCTGCAAGATATGCAATGTTGGCTTTGCACCAAATGCATGACCACCCATACTTGGAAGATGCCTTGCAAATCCAAATCTCATGCTGCAGATGTTATACCAGGGCCGTTTAATGGAGTTGGTGTATATTTCATGATACATGGTGTAGAGAAACCTCTGGTTGTGCCTACGGCCGTAGTTGATGCACCCAATGTCTCAGGTTGTGAGGAAGAAGCCGGGCTTACAGTTGAGTTACTCAATCAAATGTTGCAGCGCCAGATTACTACCACGGTAAGTATTCCACCGCACTGCAGGCTTCACTTCTCTCGTACATTGAAATCTACTTTAGATTTTGTTATCGCAAATCCCAAAAACCTTGTAGCCTGGTTACGTCTGCTCCTTTTGCCGATTTGCACCCTTAATCTGTATGAACCTAAAAGATCGAGTGAGGAACGATCTGGTAACAAGAGGAAATTACAGGAAGCTGCGATCAACTCCGCTCTGTTGACTTGGAAGGAGCCTTCTGGGTGTTACAGCCTTGTTCAACAGTTGCTAGACCTGACTAAACAGCCTCCTAAGCAGCGTGTGGCCAGCAAAAAGAAGTCCAGCAAAAATTTGGTAGCCTGCAGAAAGAAGTTGAGTTACGGTCACTATACTGCTGCTATTCGTATTCTCTCATCAAGTGGTGTTGCTCCTCCAACCCAGACACTCTTTACGAACTCCAGCAGAAATACCCTTTAGCGCAGCCTCCTGTCATTCCAACAGAAGCCATTTCTGCACCTGCTATCTCCATGGGGGCTAGTGATGTTCTTTTGGCTCTTAAGAGTTTTCCAAAAGGGACATCTTGTGGCAGAGATGGCCTCAGGGCACAGCATTTATTGGATGCTATGAGTGGTGCTAGCGCAGCTATTGTGGATGACCTGCTGCAGTCGATTAATGGAGTTATGAATCTTTGGCTTGCAGGTAAATGTCATTCAATTCTCGGTGAGTTTGTTGCCAGCGCGCCTTTGACGCCCCTGCTCAAACCAGGAGGTGGTTTGAGACCCATTGCTGTGGGTACAATATGGCTCAGGCTCTGCTCTAAATTGGTTGCCAATTCCGTTTGTAAAATTCTGAACCCCTACCTGGGAAATTTTCAATACGGGGTTGGTATTCCGTGTGGAGGCGAAGGGATTCTGCATTCAGCCAACAGACTGCTCGAGCTTTGTGGTTCTGATACCTCCAAAACAATGCTGCTGATCGACTTCACCAACGCCTTTAATCTCGTTGATCGGTCTACCATCATAAGGGAGGTACGTGCTCGCTGTCCTAGTATTGCATATTGGGTTGAATTTTGCTACATGAGGCCTGCCATGTTATATTACCGGGACCATATCCTCTCCTCAACACAGGGGGTGCAGCAGGGAGACCCTCTTGGTCCCCTATTATTCGCACTAGCTTTGCATCCGCTCATTGAGAAGATTGCGTCCAATTGCACTCTTGATTTTAACGCCTGGTACCTGGATGATGGCACCATAGCTGGTGATATGTTGGAGGTTTCCAAGGCCTTCAAGATTCTGCAGGATATTGGTCCAAGCTACGGGTTGCATTTAAACATTGCCAAGACAGAATTGTTCTGGCCCTCTTTTGATCCGAGGATGGAGTCTGCTTTCCCGGTTAATATTGGCAAGGCTACAGATGGAGTGAAGCTGCTTGGTGGCCCTGTTAGTTTAGAACCAAGCTTTTGCAGCCGCACTGTGGCTCATAGAGTTGACAAAACTATTCAACTTATGGACAAGATTCAAGTGCTGTGTGACCCTCAATTCGAACTCCTACTCCTTCGTAGTTGCACTGGGTTATCGAGACTGTTTTTTGCTCTTCGCACTACCTGTCCGATGGCCTTGCTCCCTGCTGCAGAGCGTTTTGACAGTTACCTCATGCAGTATCTCCGGCGTCTCGTTGTGGGGGATAATGCTAGTTTTGGTAAGGTCCAACAACGTATGGCCACACTGCCGATCAAAGAGGGGGGGGGGGCTTTGGGTGCTCACAATGGCCGATACCATGCATTATTGCTTCCTAGCTTCTCAACTACAGACGCGACATCTACAGCTCTCTATTCTAAAGACCCCTGCAGCATCAGACCTTTGCCCTGGTTTTCACAATGCTTTGCTGCGTTTCGAGCAAGCCTGTAGGATTTCATCCCCGAACTTCAACATCAACGATACCGCCCCCAATACATGAAGTCTCTGGCGGCTATCTATTTTGGCGCAGTTCGGGACCAGGTTCCTTACAGCTTTGCTTCATCTCCTCGTGAGGTTGTTGTTTGGCAGTGCAATAGGCGAGACCATGCCATGGATTTCCTTAAAGCTATACCTATACCCGGCCTTGATCAGGATGTTGGGCCTAGACAGTTTAGCTCGGTATTGCAGTATCGTCTAGGCATACCCCTTTTTGATGAAGGCAGCAAATGCTCTTGTTGTGGTAAACCCATGGATATCTTCGGCGATCATGCCATCCACTGTGGTAGTGAGGTTGGGCTTAAATTCAGACATGATCTGGTGAAAGACATCTTGGCTGATATGTGCTTTAGAGCTGGTGTGGTAGTCAGGAAAGAGGTTTCTGTGGGTGTCATCAATGGCAAGGATCTTCGACCTGCAGATATTATGTCTTATAATTGGGAAGATGGTAGAGATGTGTGTCTTGATGTCACCGGTGTTTCCCCTTTCACTAGTGCTAGAACCCGCGGCTCCGCTCCGGGTCATGCCATTTCAGCGGCTGTCACTCGCAAGAATAATAAATATTTGAACATCTGCTCTTCACCCGGGTATGGCATTGGGGTGCTGGCCTTTTCCACCTTTGGTGAGCTTGGTACGGATTTTGTTGTTTTTCTGAAGCGAATTAGGAATTGTATGGCACGACATGATGCCAATTTCAAAATGTGCAATTCTCTTTTTCATCGGTTAGGGATCGTTATTCAAAAAGGTGTTGGCGCCCAGCTTGTTGCTAGGTTGCCCACCATTCCTTGTAATGTTGATTTTGATATTGAATAATAATAAATGCCTTAGTGGCTCCCTTTCATAAAAAAAAAGAATAATAATAATAAGGAAGTTTTTCCTTGAATTATAAAAAATCCATAAACAGCTTTGCCTGGAATGTATTAAGGAAGTTTCCCTTGGGTTTCCGTCGGATGATGGAAAGGATTTGGTGCCTGCTGATATCTTTTTTCCTGAACTGGGAAAATGGAAAAGATGTTTGTATGCATGTTACAGGAGTCTCTCCCTTCACAGGTGAAGGTACTCGCTCTTTCGTTCCAGGCAATGGTATTCTAATATTGTTTCGCGTAAACGCACTAAATACTTGGACAAGTGTGTAGAACATGGTTATGGTTTCGGCGTTCTAGATTTCTCTACTTTAGGAGAACTTAGGGAGGATACTTTATGTTTTTTCAAGCGTCTGAAGAATTGTTTAGTTAGCAAGGACGCTAGTAGTGGTTCTGGTAGGTTTATTTTTCATAGATTAGGTATTGCTATTCAAAAAGGTGTTGGAGCCCAGCTTGTTGCTAGGTTGCCAACCAAAAGTTTGTAATTTCTTGAGTTATAGCTAATATATGATCACTATATTATAGTAATAATAATAAATAAATAAATAAAAAAGCCTTTGTAATTTCTTGAGTTTGTTGCTAGGAATTGGGGCGCAACTTGTTGCGCGCATCCCTGCCAAATCATTGTAAATTACTTATATTTTGTTTCTTTTAATAAAAGTCTTCGTGGGCCCCTTTCAAAAAAAAATAATAATAATAATAAGCTATTCTACAATGCCCATCTCCATCTGATCCTCGCCCCAAGTATGATCATGCCCTTCATACTTTCATGCAAGCTTGTGGATTATCATCCTCCAACTTAAGCATTAACAATATTGCCCCCCATCCCATGAAATCACTGGCGATTACTTTTCTGATGTCAAAGAGAACATTCCTCATTGCTTCAACAAGAGTGACCGAGAAATACTTATCTGGCAATGTAATCGGAGAGAACATGCAATGGACTTCCTCAAGGCTGTACCTATTAGTGGGTTGAACCAAACAGTTGGGCCGAGGAAGTTTCGTTCCATTCTCATGTACAGGTTAGCCATACCCTTTTTTGAAGCTGACACTACCTGCTATGTATGTGGCAAACCTATGGACATCTACGCAGACCATGCAGTCCATTGTGCAAGCGAGATGGGTTTGAAGTTCAGACATGATATGGCATGTGACAGCATCATATATATCTTCCATAAGGCAGGGATACCGTCAAGGAAAGAAGTCTCCCTAGGATTGTAGTCTACGGATGCAAAAGATCTTAAACCGGCAGACATTTTCGTCCACAACTGGGAAGATGGCGAAGATGTATGCTTTGACGTCACGGGAGTCTCGCCATTTACCCTGCCAGAACCCGTACATTTACCCCGGGCCATGCAATCAATTCCGATGTGAGCCGCAGATGTAAAAAAATTTTGGATACATGTGCTGCCCTTGGCCATGGGTTCAAAGCCATAGCCTTTTCTACCCTAGGAGAGTTGGGAGAAGACTTAGTTTTGCTTCTCAAGATATTAAGAAACTGCCTAGCCAACAATGATGCAAATTTTAAATTTGGTAATTCTTTATTTCATAGATTAGGTATTATTATTCAAAAAGGTGTAGGCGCCCAAATCGTAGCCTGGCTGCCTACCACCGCTGTGTATTGAATTTTCTGTGTTTTTATTTTTATAATAATAATAATAATAATGCTTGGTAACATAAGAAGTGTGAGTTTTAATGTTACCTCTTTGTGGGTCTACTTGATTAGAGTTTAACGAGTTTTGTTCTGTTCATCTCTGTTAAAAAAAGTTACATTGTTGGCATTAGCATAGGTGTTTCTTTGATGGTTGAACTTGAATAATTCGGCTGAACTTTATTCTTATGATTGACAAACTTAGCTTCTTTACAAGCGTCAAGAGCATCATTTGAATCTTCTGGTTGGGTATAATTTATAGCTTTGACGAATTTTAACTCTTTTTTAATATTTGAAGCATTTATTCTCTTATAACCTAATCCTCGCTTCACGATGATTTCTACTGGCTTCTAACATTGAGGTTAAATTGTTTGAAAATATTAACAAAAAGATTCTCAAAAATTTCGGTTTGGGATCTCACCTTGAGTATCAAGGAATATCTTTGAACGCTAAAAGATAAGATTTGTGCACATGTTCAAATTACTTGCTATGTCGACATATTGAACTTTCCTTTATACAAACCTAATTTCCAAAACGAAACGAACCCTAAAGTGTAAGTGACATTATAAATCGGTTTCACTTAAAGAGATTGGTTCTACCATAGTTTCCCATATAGGTAGGGATTGTTTCTACCATAGTTCCCCATATAGGTAGGGGTCGCTTCTACCTTAGTTCCCCAAATAGGTTTGGTTTTACTCTAATTCCCAATATAGGTAGAGATCGGTCCAGCCTTATATCTTCAATGAAAACTGGACCACTAACCCACTTGATTTCTTAAACTCATGTAGGTTCATAAGTCATGTGAACATAGTTTTCTATGCATCAAATCAATCCTAGGTTCATTTCACAATCTACTAAACAATTTACAAAGATTATGTTTGTGTCGCAATTACGAAGTTCAAAGATAAACGTTATACTTCGTAATCCAATATACTGAAGTTGTAAAACAACTTGTGTATTCTTCCTTCACAGTTTGATCATAATAAGATAATCAAGCTCTAATATTAGAGTTTCATGTATATAACTTCGCATGTTATGTTTTTCATCTAAGCAACTTGAAAGTAACGACACATATGGAAACAAGACAAGTCATGTATTACAAGACTCAAGTAGAAGGATGATGTCTTCGTTGCTGTCGATATGTCTTCGGATTCTTCAGGTCTTCAGAGAAATAGTTGTATGTTTAAATATTTCTAGACTTCCTAGTCTAACCAAGTTGACTCTAACAATCTAATCAATCAAGTGACTTTGAGTTTTGATACTAAAATATAACAACCAACGCTTGGAGGGTTCAACCAAGCAACACTCTAACACAAGATGACTGTAAGAGCATCTCCAACGAGATTTTGAAAAGGTCATATATTTTACGTCACATCAGATTTTGTACGTTTTTACAAAAGTATTGTCTACATTGGAGGTGAATGTGATATGGTAATAAGGCACGTTCCTATGCACATGTCAAGCCATATTGTTTTCCACTTTTAAACCTACCATGGGTATGAATAATTGGAAAATGTAAGTGAAAAAGACTCCATTGAGTGAGATTTTACCGCCAACAACATTCTCTTTATCTCCATTGATATTCTCTTTGTTTCTGAGTAATTATATATATATTTTGTATCTTATTCTCTCATAACTTTTTATTATTTTAATATATTTTTATATATAAAGGATTAAACTATAAAGATATTATAATCACATGGACACTACCTGAGACACACAAATATAATTTTTTTTATTAATTAGGATCCCACCCAAAACAACTATAAATTTAATTTTTTTAAACAAATTTGTCGCTTTTAGGTTAGCACAGTGGAGAAATATATTTTCCTTGGCATGTGGCATGGAAAATTAAGTTTTATAATAGTCCCCTGGGAATCGGCCTTATGCAAATATCCTCAAAGTCGTCGTCTAAATTTAGAGGTTCTCCGCTCTCCAGGAGGATGTAAGATTCCAGTCATCATTAAGTATGCCTATTGTTAATTGGATCAAATATCTAGTTTCAAATTAGTGGTTTAGAAAGTTCCCAAACAAAATAAAATAATTATGATTGGAGTAGAAATTTTCATCTCGCATCACTAAAAGAAGAGTTATACATACGATAAGATACACACCACATTACGATTGGGGATGCTTTAAGAATGAATAGCACCTTCAAAAAATCTTTCGAACCGTGTTCCGTTTTTTGAAACAATTTTCAGTCTTACAAAACGTTAAAAACACGACATGTGTTCGGTAGAGGGGAGTAGGCCTGCACAGAACCGAACCGATAACCACAGCCGAACCGATAACCGCACTAATCGAACCGTAATCGCATCGAACTGATAATCCAACGGTCGGTGACGATTTTAAATGTGATAACCGTTAGATCTTCGGTTCGGCAAACGGTTCCGCTAATAACCGCACCCTAACCGAACCGATAACCGATTGTTATAGATCGTTGATTTATTTCTATTAGGATCAATCCTAGCCGTCTAAAATCGAATAACCCTAGAGTATAAATAGTGGAAACCCTAAACTATTAAGACGCAGCTTCTTCATTTCTTCTTCACTTCCTCCCCGATTCCGTCTCTCTGCAGTCGCCTCCATCACCAGATTCACCACCAGTAGCATATAGTCACATCCTCCACCTCCTTCAAGATTCAATACTTAAGAGAAGCACCACCTCTATGATCTAGTAAGTGTTTTCTCTTTGATTGATTTTTTTTTTTTATCAATTTCTAGGGTTTTTTTTAGGGTTTCTTTTGATTTTCGAGATGGTTTGAAATCTGTTTATCAATCGATTTGTGTTGCAATCGGTTAATGTTTATCAATCGATTTAGGGTTATAATTATTTTTTTGTTTTTTTTGTTTTTATGTTCTCAGACCTTGAAGAGCAGGACCAGCAGCTGGAGTTCTTCATTAAAAGAGTATTGTCATATCAAACAGGTAACTAGTGTTTCAGTTTGACTTGTTCTGTTTTATTTGAGCTCAATTTTCAGTGTTTATGAGGTTTTGTTGATTATGAAAAAGGTTTTGTTGATGTAAATCCCTTGAAGTGATTTATGATCTGTGAGTCTGTGACTATGAGCAAAAGGGTTTTACTGGGTGTTGATTGATACGAGGTATTGTTGCTTTATGAATTACTCTTTGAGAAATTATTTACTCTTTTAAATATTTGTTGAGTGTTAAATGCTTCATATCACATATAAAAGTTGTCTGCATACCTCATTAGGTGTACTACTTATGTTGTAATGTTGATTGGTTTCCAAAATGTTGCTTGCGCTTAAGTAGAATCCTTTGTTATTCCTTATCTTCTTGAGTAGTGATATGTGTGCTTATATTAAGAACTAAATGTTGGAAATGATGTTTGTTGCAGGGTATGTAAGTGGTAATGCTTGGATCAAGTTCAGTTTCGTTATCAAGCTGCAAGATGGCAGGTGCATCTCCAGCCTCTCAGTTAAGGGAATCTCTTTTCTTATTTTCACATAGCTTGTTTGTAGTTATAGCCTGCATCTTAGTGTTAGATGTAACTCTTAATCTCAGTCATCCACTTTCAGTACATACTTGCATCTAGTTTGGTTTTAACTTTCTCAGTTTACTGCATACTGCATTTTGAAGCTTAGCTCTGTGACACTTGCTGTAGTTTTTAATTTTAGTTTCATCGCACAACTGCATATCTTAGTTTTGTGGTATATTAGCTATAGTAACTATTGAGTCATATGTTTTCCATCTGTTATATATTTTGCATTTTGTTCTCTTCAAAGCTGTTTGTCATTTCAATTTGTAGTTATAACGCATCTTTGTTATATAGTTCATTTATTTATAGTCTGCAACCATGTTGTCAGTTTGTATCTGATCTTAGTAGAATCTGGAAGTCAAAAACCAATGTGAGTCAACCATGTTATAATCTGCATCTTAGCCCCATAATCATTAGTTGTAGCTTTCAGTTTCAGTCATCCCCTTGCATTCTTTCAGCCTTATTGTTAAGAGAGGCAACTTTGCATCATTATCTTGTGGTGCAACTTTATAACTTAGTATAACTTGGATTTTTATTTACTGAATGTGGTTTTGAAATTGGGAATTTTCTATTGCAATTTGCAATGCCATGTTAACATTCTTAGTTGTTGCTTTTCTTCTTGGCATTCTTGTTGCAGACATTTTGGGCAAGGATGAAGATTGAAGATTAAGGGGATGATTGGCTTGAGAAATGGATGGACTGCAGTCTTTTACCTTTACTGACTTTGGTTAATCTGTAGACATCAGCTCTGTTTAACTTTGGCTATCATTTAGACTTTGGTTACCTTGTTTTTGAACTCCAACTCTGTTTTTAATCTTTAGACTTTGCTTATCTTGTTAAGACTAAGTATGGAATGTATCAGTTTATCTTGTTAAGACTTAAGTACGGAATGTATCAGTTTATTAAGAATTTCAGAATGGATGTATATCAGTATATGTACAGGAGCAGGTATAGATAGAAAATCGAACCAAGCCGAAAAATAACCCAAATAGTTCGGTGCGGTTAAAAACCGAACCGAATATTAAACAGTTTGGTTTCGATTTCAATTGTGGTAACCGCACCATAAACGGTTAGGTCAACGATTTTAGCAATAACCGCACCGAACAGAACCGTGTGCAGGCCTATAGGGGAGTATTTCATAAACGGAAACGATAAAATGACTTTTCCTGTTTTCGTGGAACTTTTCCCTTAACCCATCTCTTGTTTGGAACCTTGTATTGGTAACACTCAAAACAGTCCACTCCAAGTCAAAGTCATGAAGACAGCGTCGTATCCCCGGTCCCAAAACACGGTACAAAAATCAGGGTTCGATCAGGATTCAGGAAATATTTGCAACACTAGTATTTCGGTGTTATAATAACCCAAGCGAGGCCACAAACAACTATCAAATTTCTCTAGTTTCACTTTCAACGATGTCAGCAGCTAAGTCAAAATTTCGTTTCACATGACTGACTGCAGTTATAAGGCTTTTTGCCCTTTAACTCAACTATAAAATTTTAACTCATATCGTTCTCCAGACCGCTTTTACAGTACATTCATTCTCACAAATGGACAATAACACTCCAACCCCGATAAACAAACAAACAAACCCCAATAGACACTATTTCTCCTTCATTCTAACTATAACAAGGACCGTCTAACCATGATTTGCATCTATCGTGGCGCCTGATCTGGCCTGTGAAATTCGGTTAGTATAAATGGTCACCAATATCAACTGCGTAGTGCGTACTGTTAAGCCCTTCCAGGTACCGCAAGAGAATGATTTTCCAAGCATAACATAGATGTCAACCAAATAGGCAGGAGGAAAACTGTTGGTGCAGCAGCAGCTCGAAAATTAACAAGGGAAAAATCTTAATTTGTAGTAGCACCAGCTGGTAGTTGAGATTATGCATTTGAAATGATGCAGCAGATTGACTATGAGATGGGTAAAATCAAGTTTCCTTTCCTCAATCAAGTACTTGAGAATTTTAAAACTCCCTCCAGCAGCAGAAAAATGATAGCACGTCTACCAAAATGATAGCAGTTGGATTGGATAGAAGAAATAAAGCATAAGTGAGCAGCTGGTGAAGCCTCGAATGTTGCTGAACCATATAAATTATAAGAAGGAGAGTTGCAAACTGAGCTCAACAAGTAAGCACCAACATTCACAAGAAGCACCGAGCTAGTCATTTCATTTGAATCACTTATGTGAACAACAGAAACTGATTCAAATACTAATTCTGACAGTAATATATTCCGGAAATGCAACAGCTAAAAAGGCACATGAGAAGCAGCTGATGACATAACATGAATAGTTGGGGAATATGTATAAGCAACAAGTTTCGCAGTGGGTGTTGAACTTGCAGTTTGTGTAGTAATATAGATAAAGCATTACAGCAACTGGTGTTGCAGTAGAACTATGTCTTCCAAAAAAAAAAGAAGCAGTTCGTTCCTTGAGTTACCCGGGGAAGAATCCGAGAAATGCTAAGGCCAGCTTCAGGAGAAGAGCTGACTAACAGGTGAAAGCCTCTCAAGACTAGAAACTACCTCAGGAGAACTTTCATTCGCAGGCTTCAATTCAGTCATCCCACCAAGATTGGAGGACGTGTGCCTGGTTACATCTACACATGGAGTTGACAAAGAGCTCTCCAAACACACACTATGATCACC
Source organism: Papaver somniferum (assembly GCF_003573695.1). Taxonomy (NCBI): domain Eukaryota; kingdom Viridiplantae; phylum Streptophyta; class Magnoliopsida; order Ranunculales; family Papaveraceae; genus Papaver; species Papaver somniferum. The sequence continues at coordinate 235,127,042 of NC_039364.1, read as the reverse complement.
AGTTTCAGGATGGGTTGTCCAAGATAGTACTTTGTTTACTGCTGAGGTATTGGCATTGTAAATCAGATCCATGCTTGTAGAAATAGGAAGATCAGTTTTGAAACCAGCCTCGAAACTGGTGATAGATGTTCTCATGAGTTTCATCAGAAGGAGCTTGACCAGCAAAGACTGTTCTGGGACGATTCCTGAAGGGATTTCCATTTCCTAACACCATTGCTATCGAAGGAACCCACAGAATACCTTCCAAAAAAGTTATTTTCTTCAAAACTACAGTTTATCCCTTTTTGGAAGAAGTTCCAACAATATCTACACGGTTGGCACTAACTCCATTGGATCAATTAACCGTGAGAAGAGTGGTAAGATCCTTTCCATATAGCTTTCAAAAGGCCTTCTGCAAGCTGGAATTATCTCTGCCAATGTTGAAATGGGTGCTTGTGCAACCTTATGGAGAGGGTCCTCCAAGTGGTGAGAAAACAATTCATGGCCTTCTCGAAAAATCTGTGTGGCTTATTAAGTACCCCTTGGTCCTTGTTGCAGCAAAGTCGACAGAAAATCAAATGCAGAAACTCTAGCAGACCAATCGGAAGTTGGACTTAGGCACTCAGTCAAAGATGCTGGACCATCCACACAAAACTCCCATGTCATTATCTGCTAGCATTCTACAGGAATGTGGGCACCGCAGTATCAGTACAATTCACAAGGTAGTGTGTACTTGTACCTACCACCACGAGAACGGGGTCCGGTTTGTGTGGAGTAGTACAAGATTTACAACTATGTAGCTAGAAACAACTTAAAAATCTATGAATAAGCTTGTAGCTAGAAACAACTATGTAGGTTGTCCGGTTTTAAAAAATTAGTTTGAAAATCTACAAAATTTCAGGGGAGTTCAAATTTTGAGTTTCGAGCAGAGATTTTCACATATAATTTCTTTTTTTCTTTTTAATCCATAAAGAAAAATATATTGACCGCAGAAAAGGTACAAAAGATTTGTGCCACCAATTTTTTTTTCAAATACTATTGCATTTTGTTTTACTTTTAGTTATCAATACCTCACATTTGAGATGGTAAACTGTGCAAAGTTGAATGACTTGCACTCTTGCACCTATCATAAAACTGTTCCTGCAGAAACCCATGCAGTGACAGGTTTCCTCAAAAGTTGCCATCAGAAATTGGGAATGTAACTGTTATGAGAACCCCTAAAGCTAGCATCTTTACAGAGTGTGTCAAGGTATGTCTTGTCCATTTGTGAAACCATATATTGCCTGCTTGCGCTGTTATTTGTATTGTCTACCAAGGAACTTACTTCTTGCTGCCTTTCATGACCTCTTTTTGCTGTATATGAATCTGATAAAGCTGATAACGTGTCACTTCCAGTTCCAGCATTACTGAGGTATGAATATGTACATGATAGAACCACCCTTTTGACTACTACTGGTACCTCTAGATGTATTAGAAACAATTGAATCCGCAAATACAGAATCTGTCAAATGGTTAGCAGGAACAGAGGCTGGAAATGGCGGGTCACGAGCTGGTGGAGGAGGGTCAACTCCTACACTAGGAGCAACAAGAATGAAGCTTAGCCACTCAGACTTGCTCAGAAACGATTAGCTACTTTAGTGCAATTAGACATAGCATTTGTAACTTGTAGCGATAAAGACAAAAAAGCTTCTGAAATCTTGATATTACCTCAAGCTTGTGAGTTTCTCTTGTGCATCATGCTATTTACTCGGCTCCGTTTGGCGATCAATTCCTCCTTGTGTTCAGCAGCTCTTTTAAGTCTTCTGTCACGTTCGTCGTTTTCCCTCTTTGCTCGACGTTCGTTTTGTTGTTTTCTTTTTTCTGCTCTTTCATCTTTAATGGCCTTTTTCTCACTTTCCTTGGCATCTATAAAACTCTTTATCTCCTGATCAATGCGTGCTTCCATTGCAGTCACCAGCAGTGGATGCGCATCTTCAACGAGAGCTCGTAATGACTTCAGGTGAGACTCAACTTCATCAATGTGTACTTTAGGATGCAGTTCGGTAATCCCCTCAGGCCCAATGTGTTTCACTAGTCACCAATGTGTACTTTATTTAATAACCAATTTAGAAAAATATTTTATTTAATAACCAATTCAGAAAAAAAATAAAGGAAAACAAAAGCAAAAAGAAACATAATTAACTTACTAATAATGTATCCTCCTGTAGCACCTGTAGGATCGCTAGCTATTGCAGCTTGCATTGCTTTCAGAAAGATAAGAGCATATGCTTCATCTACGAGGTTGCCACTCTCAATTGATTCATCTTCTGTGCAGCTAATCGTCTCTTCATCAGATGCAGGTACACAGGAAAATCCACTTAGAACTCGATATCCTCCATCCTCACCACTTCCAGTACATATGTACCCCACTTTACCAGTTTCACTCAAGAGATTGGAACGAATACCATTAGACTCTTTTATGTCAGTGATTGGGAAACAATTTTGCCGATCCGCATAGTACATGGTTGGACTAGCAATTTCACCTTTATTCTTAACCTAAGCATAGTAATCATATATATTTTATCATCACATTACATATATAAGAAAAGTAAATTCTGATAATTTACAAAAATGATTGAAGAAAACTTACAGCATATTTTCCATATATGATGCCACAGTCCTCTTTGCTCATATCATATGTCGGTTCAAGCCCCATTTTAATTAACTGTTTCTCGGTGAACTTATGCTTGTTAAGAATATCATTAGTTTCTCTGGCACATTCTCCAGGGCCCCATCCTTCCTTTTTGATCTGCACAATTATTTTAGTTTTTATTTTCATTGCACATTTACTAGATTCCTCGCAACAAGATTCCAGGTTCAGAATGAACCTCATGTTGAAATTATAGCCCTTCAATTATCATTGCTCAAACCTAAACATGATATACACTTTTCCATATGCTAAAATCAGATTCAATCCTAGTATTGACATACTCTGCAGTAGAATAGTAACTATTACTCATCAAAACAGTGCATACTCTTTACAAACAATTCTAGGAATACTCCCAACTTGCAGATAACATTACCACGAAATAGAAATAGGTAGCTCATTTATTTTCATAGCTACATAGGAGCTCATGGAAATCTTTAATTTTATATAGCATTAACTTAAGTTATTCTAGCATTATCTATGAATAAGATAACATATGTGATTTGAACATTAAATCATAAAACGTCCAGATTATAACAAAACACTATAACCGAAACTAAACATGCATTGGCTTATACTGATGGAAATTTGTTATACAAAACATAAAATGCTAACACCCTAGTGCTAAAATTTGATAAGATGCAAGTTCACAAGTTCTCAGATAGGGAATACCTTTGGCGTCACCTTTTTGATAATATGATCATACCAAATATTACAGCCAGATACAGCTGCTATCGTGTCGTCGGGCAATTCTTCCAACTTATCTGCATCTAACTGGATTACTCAGTTTGTGGTGAGGTCAGTGATCTTCCCATCTGCAGCAAAATTCAATCCAGACTTATTCCTGATAGCCATTATTGTTGTTCCACGAAAAGCCTGCATCCAAGTAAAAATATAAGCAAACATAGAAATCCACTGGTGATCAAAATGCAAAGAGGTTGAAGAATATAATACAAGCATACAAGATATAAAAGTTTGACAGGTTTCTTTTTAGCATCCTCTCCATCTCGAACAACTGGAGCTTTTAGGTTATCCTTCTCGGAGCCACTAGATTTGTGGTTTTCTTCTTCTGCACATGTAGAACGATACAAATTTACTTACAATTTTCGACTTATCTAAGCATTTTAACCTTAAATCACAGAGAAGCTTTCCAGAATTACCTCTCCGTTCTTGATCACCACTCAGCGTTGAGAACTCTTTGCTGTTAAATAATTGCTGGACTGCAATGGATACAGGATAATCAATTAGCATGACATTACAAATAAATAAACAAAATAGAAACACGAAATTAAGATAGATTTTGCACCTTCATTTCCAGAATTATCTAGTTTATATGAGAAAGTGCATTCTTTAACATCAAATGTCCGGGAGAACACAAACTCAGCCTTTCTTTGTTCTTCTTCCGAAGGTTGAGGATTTCTTATGTCCTTTGACGTGCATACCACAAAGCATTTCCCCATAATTGCTTCCTGAACAAATTCTAAGTGTTAAATTCAAAGAAGGTTCAACACATGCCACATGGACAACGAGAAATTTAAGCGAGCCAAATTGTAGCTGATATTCATCTAAGAAGGAACATTAAGTCTATTTATATTAATCGTCACGTAATTAAGGAGGCAGATTCTATGCTTCTCTCTATTAGAAATAGGTTCAACTCCACAGATGGGGGGTATTTAAGTCTTCCTTTTTCTGCTTTTTACAATTCCTTTGTATTGAAAAATATAGGAAAGGGATACATTTCTAAAATAAGTTATGATTTCCTTCACTTACGTGTTTGAATAGCAGACGGAACAGTTGGAATCATTTCCAGTGTAACACTGGAGAGAAGTTGATCTAAGAAACAAGTAATTCACATACTACAAATATTTCTCAATTCATGTATTATTATACCATATTTATGTGCATGCTAAGAAGCTAAATAATTTGTTACCTCAATTCTTCTTACAGATGATGCAATGGTATCAACTAGTCTTGCAGCAGTTAAATTTAGGTAATGATTCTGTATTGTATACAATTTTCAGTTTTCTCATGAGGTTTGTATTTTGTTTGTTTTATGAGAGTGTCTGATGTTGTCCAGGGAGTGTGGCTGATAAAATGCCTGGCCCAAGAGGTCATCGATTCAGAAAAGTATGTCTGTGTTGCAATTGCAAGAAAAGAAGTCAACCAGCCTTCTTCGACTTGGCATTTCTGTTTACTCGATTGAAAATCCATCAAATCACACAAGACATCCTTATGCATGGCGACTTTAAAAAGTAAGACTAGATAAATCAGATTCGGACGTGATAGAAAACGACCAACATTTAGGACGTGATTTGCTTGTGACAACCAATTATCAGAGGAGTCTTGAGTAGTCATACAAGATACATGGTATCCTAACTTCATTTTTGTCTTTCTATCAGATGATTGCTGGGGAAAACTCAACAGAGACTCTCAGGTACTTCACCATTCACTATTGACATGATAAAGGGTTTTCAAGTATAAATATGTCTACTACAATCATACAAATCCATGTCAAAATAGAATGCTAAAATAATCTTTAATGATAACAAAAGAACATGAGGTTAAGATTGTCAAGGTCTGTTTTCTTATTTGACAGGGAAAAAATTTGGTTCCTAAAGCTTCAGCATTTTCTTCAGGAATAAAAGCTCTAGCAGATTATGTTCATAGCTAAGGTCTCAAACTTGGAACATACTATGATGCAGGGTAAAAATAGTAAAATAAATAGACGATAACACAAACAAAAATTGATGTTAAGAACTTTATTTCAGAGTTTGTCAGCATTATTTGTTAGCCAGGATTTTTACTTGCAGTAAACAAAGGCCAGGGTCACTGGGCCATGAGGAACAAGATGTGAAAACCTTGCTTCATGGGTATAAATGCTTGATGGAATTATAAGGAGTTTTAGATGACCTATTTAAAGGTGATTCAATGTGATGAGCTATTGAGAGAGATTTCACATGACTTATTTGTTTGGAATGTTCTATCTAGGTGTCGGCTATTTGAAGTATGGTGTCATAATACTGGTACTAGCCCTAAAGAGAGGTACTCCCCCTTCCTTTGTCTGTTTGTGACAGTTGTGCATGTTTAGTCATTCACTAGAAAACTGATGATGAGTTTGTGAGTGTTTTCGTCGAGGATGGTCCTATCTTGAAGTCATAATAGCAATTTGTTTAGAACTCAATTCATAAAATAGCTATCCTGAGATAAATTATTGCAGATCCAGCAACTTGGGTACTTGGTTCGGGAAATAGTTGGAAAACAACAAGATGCTCAGAACGGCTATTTGGAATGAGGATCTAAACAGGCACCCATAGCAGCTAACTGGCCAGATATTGGCCTTAATTAAACTATTATCTACTGTGGTTAATGTTCAAGACTTATGGGCAATAATACATTCATAAACGAGGCATTTTGTACCTACTAGTATTGACTTGTTTTTTATGTTATTTTTCTATATATAGTACACTCACGGGTTACTCACATGCCTAAATTTGGTTAAAACATTCACAGCATTGGACTCCAGCTTTGGTGGATTCTCATGCTTGCAGAATGTATGTACTCACACAGAATAGGAATATATGAAGACAGATGGAAAAAAAATAGCTCGAAATAATTTGCATAGATGAAGCAGAATATGAATGGGTTCAAAATTCTGCAAATTAACAACATTATTCCTATTAAACCCCTTATATTAATCACACCAATCAATTCAACAATGACAACAATTGCAACAATAAAGGGCATGGTCGTGTATTTGGATGCAGTAAAGGTAATATGGGATTGCAAACTATCCATTTTGACTACATTTAGAAAATACACAACATTCCATTTGGTAAACAAATCAAGTGAAGCCTCTAAATCATAAACAGCAAATTAACACGCAGATTGAACGGAAAGAGGAAATTAAGACAACGAAATCGTACCACTGGATTGATACTCACAACTCCTGGACCATCCCCCGATGCTAAAAAGATCTCTTGCTCAACGAAAGTAACCTCTCTTTCACTAAGCCATTTCTGTACTTGTGTTGGACGAAAAAACCATCTAATCTTTACTTTCCGCTCACTGTTTGGCTGATCTATGATGCTAATAATCTTTCCAATATGATTCTCCTCAGACTCATCTCCATGCTTCAAATAAACACAGTCATACAAACAGTATTTTACACCATCAAGCACAAATGATTGAGTATCATCCCCTGCCCTCCTCCCTTTCAGATTACCCCAATTAAGATCCAACATATTCCCCTTATCAATCTCTTCTTCTGCTTCAGAACCTAACATTGTTCCCAAAATCTTGATTCAAGAAACCTATAACAACAAATTTCACCTGTCAAAATAAATTTTCAGTTGCGAAGAAACACCAACAAGTGAAATCAAAACACCAAATTAGACAAAAATCCATCAAATCAAACAGACATATCTGTAAATTGATGAATCTCACCAATACATGAAAAAGCAGAAAGTACTAGAGAAAAAACCACATCCGGTGAAGAACCGGAGAAGGAGAGAAAGAACTTACTTAGTTAAGAATCAAGAAAGTGAGGAGAAGTTTCAATCTGCTTCTGCTTTTTCTACTGGAAAAATTATGGAGAACAAAGATTCAGAAGAAGATGCTAAACGGAGGAGCCGTTTCGCCTGCCGCTGCTGCTTCTTCTTCTTCGCTGGAAAAGATGAATGGAGGAAAAAGCTGCTTCTTCTTTGCTGAAAAAAATGAATGGAGGAAAAAAGCTTCTGATGAAGCTGCTTTTTCAGAATGAGGGTTTTGGGTTTTTCTGATCGAGAATGGCAAACTCCGTTTAAAATCTGATTTTATTATATTCAAAATTACCGGAAATAGAAACTCCTGCTAAATTGCGCGCGGTTTGGTTTTGTCTTCTAATATGCGCACATTGTGATGTGACACAGAGGTAAAGGCCTTTAAAATACTGTCACATTGTTATTTCCGCTCACTTCCCATCCCACGGATTATGGCATGAAAGCATTTTCATTTGGCTCCGAATCTTTACACCTTAGGCTAGTTGCAATGAGGACCCAGGAGTCCATATAAATTATTTTCGTCCGTGCCCAAAAATGAATTCATTTTGATTCTTTTTTACCTTGATGGACTAGAAGCCCTTTTAGAAGCGACGCATAGAGCCGGATCTCAGGCGAGGTGATAAGTATACAGTTAGGGCTGAGTCGTCACCCCGTACTCAAATTTCTGAAATTCTTTGTGACGCGCCGGCTCTGGTGCCAAATAATCAAGGGCCGCTATGTCGACGCCCCTATGTAGTGATGACAAATAGGATAGTGGGGTCCTCGCATGTATTGCGGGGGTAAGGACGCTAGTCGATTAACCTAGGATTCGCTTAGGAAGCTGGAATTCTGGAAGGTGGGATCGCTTTGTGAGAAGCTGACCAAGCTGGACGATGTGGCGCGTGGATATCATGTGCGTTCAGGAAACTAAATGGTCAAGCGCGAAAGTTCGAGAAGTGGACGGCACCGGCTCCGGATTTCTTTTTCTCGGGCGAAACTCTAAAGTGAAACGGGGTAGGAACGCTAACTCATAAGCACTTGGCAGAGAAAGTGGAAGAAGTGCGAAGGCATGACGATAGGGTCATCCTCGTGAGACTCTTTTTGGGCAAAGTGGCCATCAAAGTTATCAGTGCGTATGCACCCCATGAACGTAGTACTAAGAGCATCTCCAATGATAGGGGTGAAGGTCTTAAAAAGACAAGACACCTAGGATTTAGCACTTTTCTAACCAAGAATTTATCTCCAATGCCAAGGTCAAGGTAAGGTAAAAGCATGATATGGATGCCATCTCATAAGAAAGGGTAAAGGAGAAAGTCATATCTTTACCTTCTCCATGACCCAAGGTCTTTTGACACATAATCAATTCTTTATTCCAAAATTAATTTATCTCTAAGTTCTAGGGTAGTAATATCTTGGCATTGGAGATGAAATTTGAGGTAGAAAGTATAACTTTCATTTTTTTTTAGCCACATAGTAATGATCCATAACAAAAAGGTATTAATAGGACCTCCACCTAGGATTACCTTCACCCCTAGCATTGGAGATGGTCTAAGGATGAAAAGAAGAGCTTGCGGGACTCATTTAGACGGTATGGTAAATGGCGTCCCACAAAACGAAAAAGTTGTTCATTGGAGGAGATTTCAATGGACACGTTGGCTCAATCGGTCGATAGGGTCCATGGTGGATTTGGGTTCGACACCTTGAACCAAGATGGGAAAATTTCCTGAATTTTGCAGGGGCATACGATCTCTTCATCACAAACACAATCTTTCCGAATAGAAAAATCGCATTTGATCACTTATAAAAGCCGTCACCACGAGACTCAGATCAACTATATCCTAGCTAGGAAGGCCGGAATGCTTTGATGCAAGGTTTTACTAGGATACGACGTCAACATAAACTCTTAGTAGCGGACTTCTATATCAAGACTCGTTACCAGCGGAAGAGAACTGCTAACCCACCAAGAACCAAGTAGTGGAATCTTAAGGAAGATACAGCGCGGACCTTCAAAGAAAAAGCGCTCTCATCTTGAGCCTCACGTCTTGCTTCGACGCTACATGGAGGACGATCCTCTTCCAGTCTAAAACTACTGTTTTCTTTTTGTGAACCTGTTGGAACTTTTCACATGACAGGGTCCAACAGGGATGATTCAGGGCAGTTTTATTTTAAGTTTATGGATATTCTGGATTTTGGGCCATCAGCACTAGTTTAAAGCATAAAAACTATATTTGGTGATTTGTCTTGGGTAGAATTGTCTTCACTAGTTTAAAGCATGAAAACTATATTTGGTGATTTGTCTTCAGTAGAATGGTGATTTGCCTTCAGTAGAAGAAAATGCAGCAATCCGTTTCAAATAACTTGTAGATTCGCTTTGCAGTTATCAAAATGTCCAACATCTGAACCTCTTTTTGGACTTGTATTTGTGCAGTTATATAGATGGCTGATCCATCCATTTTAGATTTTCAAATGCTACTTGTATTTGTGATCCGAAGTGGATACAGTGGAATAGAAAAATGTGTATGCCAAAGCAACCCATGAAATAGAAACTATCTATATTTATAGACATTACAGTCGCCTGTCCACCGGAAGTACCAGCAGTATGTATCTATAATTCTGAGTTACACAAGTTATGTAAGATTATATGGTAGAGAGATAGCTTCATTAAGAAAATCATTTCACAACACATTTTCAAAACAGAATTCCAAACAAACCCAATTGGTGTTTTCAAAGACTTCAATAATCCCAAATGCAAAAACATAGAATCCTAGAGTGACATTAAAAATAACAGGACGTCTCACACCTTACTTAGTCTTGTTTCATTGAAATCTATAGTTTAGGATATCCCATAAACTCAAGCCTCACAGAGTACACTTCTGAAATACACTAGTCAAGGGAACCCGTTTGAGACATGACCAGTTGGCCAATATCTTGAGAATTCATAATTACACTTCATATTAATAATGCATGTTCAGTTTTACCATCACAAACTCATTAGCTAAGTATTGCAACTCTTCACATTGATTTTGCTTAGTGAGGAATTAAAAAAAATTAAGGCAGAAAGATGCAAAATGCGACTGCAGAGTAGTTGAGCAATTAATCCTTACTTGGGCATTATGGTCCATCACAGCTGATGGAATGATTTCAGATCCAAAGTCAGCGGAAATGGGAAGCAGCGTCAACATCAGGAGATTTAAAAGAACATCTGTCTTAAATACATACGTGCCCGTAGACGCAATGTATGGATATTGAATGGCTTGCTGTGGAGACAACCCCAAGACAGCAGTGTCGACTTGCTGCAATATACCAACCAACATTCTAGATCCTCAATCATGGTGAAACTTAAAGCAAAAATTCCTAGTTCAATCAAGTAGACTTCATCCAGACAAAGATAAAGGCACCGTAATTTCTGAATAGCATATCAACTTGATTTCAGGCGTATCGCTATCCATTCATTCTTTTGAAAAAAAAAAAAAAATTGAGTGGAAGATATCGACCTACCATTGCTTTCAGATCAACCCCCTTTGGTTTTTCAGCAAATTGAGTGATGCGACCAGAACTGTCAATCTTCAGCAATCCATAATCTGATGCAGTGCTGAAAGATAATAACTCAGCATGAGATGCAGTCCAAGAAGCAATTATAATGGCATATCAGGCAAGGGAAAAAGTGATACCTATCATCAACGAATATGCAAGGAACGGTAATATCAGCACCGGTATCAATATGCTTCTGCAACACGGCAGGACAACAATGGATGTTAGTAAGCATAAAGAATTAGTTCAGTCGATTACATGTCATGCAACTGATTTAGATACCTGCACAAAGTCCATGTGGTCCATTCTGTAAAGATGATCGCCAGACAAGATCATTATATGCTCGACGTTCTTGTTCTTGGCATCCTATATGCAAACAATTCAAGAGAAGGACTGTCTTAACAACACCTAATGGATGTAGTCAACAACATTTAGACAGGTGTGTGTTTTATTTTGTCTAGAGATACTGTTCATTTACCAAAGTGATCTGTCTCAAGGCATGAGTTGTTCCTTCAAACCACTTCTTTCCTGTTTGTTCTTGTGTCTGAGTTGCAGCCAGGAGCTGTTCCAGTGAATTATTAGAAAAACATTTAGCAAATACATGCATCAACCAAAACATGACAAAAAGTACTGCTATTGGATCAAACCTCTATGCATCCGTCTCTAAAGTCCCTACCCATCTGGAAGTGGCGAACATGCTTGCGAAGGAGGGGATTGCCATTGAGGGAAGCATAAGTTAATTGAGTAAGGATAAATATCTTATTAATGCCACAGTTGATGCAAGTGCTAATTGGAACCTGTGGATGAACCAGATAAAATCATTAGCGTGCAATTTAGAAAGAAATATTTTCTAGATGAGCAACACACAGAACACCAAAAAAAACAACACATAACTAATAATAGGTAGTGCATTCTCGCTGCGGAGATCTTAATAATAATAAGTGAGACGAAGAAACCTGATTTTGTCTTCTAACGGTGATATGTCGTTGGCTAGTAAGCCGTTCAGCCCATGCCCATCCATCCTCAGTGGTCCAGGCATTACGTCAATCTCAAACCCTGGACCCAAAATGACTGAAGCTACACTATTGGGGTCTGCTATTTTATGTGGGAGGTCCTGGATGGGTCTGCAATCAAAAAATGTAAACAATCAAACCACATATTACATGATTAGGATTTAACAGAAGGAATACCCTTTCATTAAATTTGATAACAACAACATTTATTACTACACATTTAAGATAATGATCCATGAATGAGAAATTAAAATGTAGTATAATTTTAAGAGTTTAGTTAATCAAACCATTGCCTCTTTAGTGAGATGATCCGAAGTAAGAACAGATGAATCATAACCGATACCACCCTTTCCTTTAATTGTTCTACCATTCACAAATTCACCTCTCAAAGAGCTACTCTTTTTCAAATCCTTTTTCCAATTCATAAAATTTCCTCTAATCTTGTCTCCCCAGAACCCATTATCAACTCCTCCTCCTCCTTTGCCAACTTTCACCACATGTGTACTATTAGCTTTTACCAAACAAGCCTCCATTACAAAAATAGGAAAAACCTAAAATCAGAAGTGCAGGATTACACTCTAAATCCTCTGTTTTGATCACAGAAAGATGTCAAGAAAATGTGCAAAGGAGAATTTTAACCTTTCGGAAGTCCGCAATGCTCAAGTGAAAAGAATTTAGGGTTTACTGAAAAGAGAATTTAGGTTCGAGACTGGGCTATGCAACACGTTCGGGGTAATTATACTAACATGTTCCGATTCGTAAACGAGTTGAAACGACCCCTTGACCTTGACCCAATCTTATTTGTTTTTCTTTCTCCTTTTCTTTCAGAAGCATTAACAATGATCAAAAAGTCGATGACGACGACTAAACTGGCTCAACATTAATGTGTTGTTCATTCGGTTAATGAACTAGAATTCTGGTTAGATCAAAAAAAGCAACTACGAAAATATCAGACAACGCTTCTACAATGTCATGCAACATATTAGCAACAAAGATCTAGAATTCAATGGTTACAATTAGGGGATCTCAACAATTTTCTTCCTCACCAAAGCAACCATCAATCGAGCCCACAACAATATCCAACTATTGCAGGATCCGCAAAACAATTGGGTTAATAAGAAGGAGGATGTGGTTCTACTCATTCTTAACCATTACTCCGAACAATATACTGCTCAAAATACGGTCATAGATGAAGAACATTTCATATCTATCAACCCCGGATTATCCCCCAGGCAAATGGACGCTCTTACTAAAGAAGTAACTGCGGCATAAATCAAACAAGCTCTATTCTCAATAAATTCTGAGAGCGCTCATGGTCTAGACGGTTACACTAGTAATTTTTTCGAAGTTTTTTGGGAAACAACTCACCTTCAATTAATATCTATAGTTCAAAGTTTTTTCAAAGATCTTAATATACATCCTCTCATGAATCACACAAACCTAACGCTAATACCCAAAGTGGAGCACCCATCAAAACCTTCTCAGTTCAGACCCATAGAGCTATCCAACGTTACCTACAAAATCATTGCAAAAATCCTAGTTAATCGAATTACTCTTACTCCACTTTCTAATAAGCCATTTTCAAAGTGCTTTTGTACCACAAAGATCAATTCGTACAACATAGCAATTCCGGGAGAGCTATTCCGATAACCGATAACCGAAACCATTTTTCCAGTAGCAAGTACCAGGTAGGACAGAGATAATATCTCGTGAAGATCTTATCTCCAAAATATGGCTAAGTTTCTATGCCGGCTCGCTAACATGAGCAACCCGTACAGAGACAATAGTAAATCCTTGGCACATTCCGTCACGTGGGTTGAACAGGGAGTGGGCACACTACTTAGTAGGGTTTACACATTCGCGACCATTAAAATAGCATACTCAGTATATCCCTGCCTAGGGCTTGCAGGACTACAGGGAGGAGTCCCCCCTTTCACGATCCTGCTTCCTACATAGCCACATGAGGGAGTCCCTCCCTTCACAATATGGTAGGATGGTTTCACATGTTCACCATTTCAAGGGACAATAATTGATACCTTTTCGAAAAATAGTCACAGGGACCAAACGAGTCTTTCCCTAAGACGACTCAGGGAAAAAGCTGAAGAGGTAGTCGTGCTTGTTGTCGCCGCGTGGAATGGGGAGCTAACCAGCACCGCAGACCAAACACCACTCATACGCCAACACGTATTGTCCATCAAGGAACGACCATCTTCAGTAGAACAAGCCAGTCAGGCTTGTAAGATCAAGTGAGCACGAGCACTAGGAACAAAGTTGTTTCAAGTAGGCACGCTGTGCGCGAAAGATCTATCTTACCAACGATAGGTAAGATTAAGAAACAAACGGAGGCACCATCGTTATATTCTCGATATGTATGCAACATAGGAACCAAATTTGGGCACGATACGGGCATGAAAATGTAATCGGGCTTATCGTTCACCACTCGGGGCGGGGAGCCAACAAGCACTAGAAAACCAAACATCACTCATACGCCAACACGTATTTTCCATGGGGGGTCTACATTTAGGGTTCGTCAAAGATCCCATACCATCAAGATTTTTTTGGTCAACATTTTGGCTATCTCTTTAAATTGCTAATCTACATTATTATTTTATTAAAAATGAAATAATTCAATAACAGAAAAAAGAGGAAAAACAAAAGCAATCTTTGAGTTTCTTCATTTTCCATTTCTCTCTCTCTTTCTCTGGTCAAATAAAATCATCATTTCTCTCGTTTTCCCCTCATCTCTCTGTTCCATTTTTGACCTGATTTATTCACCAACTCAAACAAATCGATTTGAATTTTATCTTTTTTTTTTTTTTTTCTTTATAGGGTTTTTCATATTGTAAAATTTGATTTAGATTTTGGGGGAAAGAAAATCTCTGAAGAGATTATTAGGGTTTGTTGAGTCATTTTGGGAGGATGAAGTGTTCATTGAAGAAACTGAAAGGATTTGCACTGCATCATCATCATAGACATGATGGCAAAGATATGATGCATCAGGTGACGTCATAAGGATCACGAATAAGGTGTGATGATCATGCAAAGTTGGAGAGTGCGTGCAAAAAGGGGCAGTGAAAGTGTGCGTTAATGACGCACACGAGATCCGAAAATAAGGACTTTATTAGCTGTCATCCACTTTATAAAATCCCTATATAAAAGACCGAGCGACCTTGTAAAGGGAGAGATCTTTTTGAGAACTTAGACTTGGAATTTAGGAGAGACAAAGATTGTTTATACTCTAAATTAGGGTTCATTTGTAATCATAATTAAAGATTTTATGAATGAATATATGAATTTTAAGATGATCACTTGAATTGTTATTAAGATTTCATCAAGGGTGTGGTTGTAGAATTTCCTGCACCTATATATAGCAGATATTTAGATTTGTGAGAACGAGAATTCATTTTCAAAAAATTGCACTGCAACAGCTTTGCCGGCCGTCTAAGTCACTGTCACCAACTTGGTTCCATAGAGCATGTTAATAATATAGAAGAAGAACGAAAGAAAGGAAAGTAGAAAACACGTGGCAGTTTCTTGTTGATAAACATAGCTGGTGTCAGTTTGTCACATATTCCTTCCAAAAATGCTAAACGCCCCCCAAATCCTCCCCGTCTTTTCCCCGGATCGAGATCGTCTGTGCCACTGCTTGTGTGTGCCCTATGTGCCATACCAATAGAAACACGTCACATCATTCCTCTCATTAACCATGACTAACTAAATAGATTTTCTATTTATACAACACTAATCGATTAGGAAAGATAATTAATTAGTTAAAGAAGATATTACAAATCCAAGAGAAAATACCGTGTTTCTATTGGTGTGGCACATAGGGCACACCCAAGCAGTGGCACAGACGATCTGGACCCCTTTTCCCCCACTCTCAGCCCCATAAAAGGCCCCCTGCTGTCCTCCAGGTGGGGTATAAGTTATCAATCCAATGGTGACAAAGGATGCCACCTATTGGGGGATTTAGACGGGGGCAAAGGGTCGGGGCGCCTAGCACTGTCGCCTTCCTTCCTTCATATAAGTAGTGAGTACCCTTTTAGTTCCTTTTTTTTCTTGAGACCTCTATCATGCATATAATTATGCCTCCTCTATCAAGGTTTCTATCGATGTGTAATCTTTCGGTCGATACATAAGGATGTGCATCTCGCCATGACATAGGAATATAGGATGGGAGCTCCATACCCGATAAGAAGCAGTTTGGAATTATTTAGACAGCATTCAAGACGTGTAATCCTCCATGCACATATACATGGGATTGTGATAAAAGATGCTTTTACCATTGGTCAAAAGATCAAGTATCCATCTTTTCTGTGACAAACCCCCTGAACATTGAAAATTAATATGGAGTTCAGCAGAAATTAATTCATGAAAGGAAATTACATGATACAAACATGGTGAATATTAGGTATGCATATGAGAAGCGGATTCAGTTCTAAACAAAAGGATCCTTTTTCAAAACCGTGGACTATCTATCTCTAAACAAATGGGTCATGCAAAGCATCAAGAGGATAAAGCTATTGATGTTCAAACACCAGTTACCAGTGATAAGAGACCTTATCAAGTAAAGTACTCTCAAGACAAGTTGAGTTACAAATTAACTAGAGTTAAAGACAGAGGGTTAAAAGCTGGCTATTCCCTTTAAAATTATGACATCATGACGTGCTGTCAGTGTATTGTTTCACCAGTCTTTTCAGGATGCCCTTTGTTCGTAATGTATACCCTCTCCCTTAATTTGTAGTTGTCCAAGAAGGCAAGGCATAGCAAATAATAGCCCTTCCTACGCCGTTCTCCTGCCAAAAATGAGGATGCAAATTGGTGAAATTTTCTGGTGCTTAAATTTTGGTGATGCAAACCCGATAAAATATATACTACTAGTTTTATTTGGATCCTCTTGTACGATGATAAGCCACAAACAATCACCCAGGGGAATAACGTGCCAGATAAGTCGAAATCCTTGTACTATTTTTTTTTTTATCAACAAAACGATATATCATGTATAGGTGGGAGGATAAATCCTTATACAATGCTCATCATGCACTCATATGACAAGTGTAAAGAGTATTACACTTGCAAACGCATCCCATATTATCCTGAGCTTTACATATTTTTTCGGTTTCTAAACTGTAAGCCATAATTGGAGCCCACTGAACAGAAACTACTACAAGATGTCAAACCAAATTGGTGCAAACGGTTCAATCATATATACTATGCTATAGTGGTGGCGGTGGCAAGTAATATTGGACTGACGCTGTTCTAACGCGTACCCATACTTCGCATGCATTCATACTGCTGTGATCTAGGTAGCTAGCTTTTTTAGTTCAACTATCAAGAGAAAGTGACTGATAACATCAAGAGTTGCAAATTAGCCGAGATTGAGGGTTAAGTATACGTACATGGTGATTTTTTCTATCATCTTTTATTTACATCATCATAATTATCCTCGGTGATTTTCACAAGGGATCTTTTCTCCACTGCAGTGATATATGTGGCCTTTGTAGTTGTCCAAGAAGGCAAAGCCACCACTAGACTAGAGTTAGTCATGCGTAAACAAAGGCATGACCAGTAGATACAAACTGTGAAGTATTCGTGATCAAAGTTGCATGCGGTGCACCCAACAAAGTCCCATAAATAAATTAACAGAAAATGGGTTATTTGTGCAAGTATTTTTAAATCACGGTTCAAATGGACGAGTAAAAAATAGTTTAGGTGAAATGGCCAAAAAAAAATAGTAAGGATGAAATTGGTTTCATTCTAGTTTAAATTCAAAAAATAGTAAGGATGAAACTTGATACATCCTGTGTAAATTAAAAATAAGAAAAAATATTTGAAAATGGGCACGATGAAACTGGTTACATCCTGCCTATTTTTACATTTTTGTCCATTTAAACAGTATCAAAATCTAACTGTCCATTTCACCCAGGAATTATTGATTTTGGTCTTTTTAACCAATTTTGTGATAAATTAAACCAATCTCTCACCCGCAAAAAACCATCAACAGACACAATCAAACAAATTGTATATACTTGGGAACCCTTTTAATCAACCTGGCTTGATTGGGATATACCCAGATTAATTGGGGTATATTCAATGAGACAAAAACTGGTCATTTTGAAGTAAAACCAAGCCACCCCTTAACCATATATTTTCAAAATGACCAAAATGCCCCCACAATGAGTAACACTAATTTAATTGAAATCATTAGATTAGTTAGTTGATTTATAAGTTGGGTTTTAGAAATAATTTAGAGAGAGGAGTAGAATGAAGCCGTAGAGGAGGTTTTTTTTTTTGGGTGTGTGGGGGGGGGGGGG
>NC_039364.1:235098754-235108780 GCF_003573695.1 Papaver somniferum | reverse complement strand
GGGGGGTTGTGAAATTTGTGATATGAGTGAGATGAATCCTGATTTTGAAGTGGGGGAGTCCTCTAACTTTCCTCCTACAGATGAGTACTTGTATGATGATCTACCAGACCATGATTAAAAGGATTATATGCATGATCCTCACTTTTATTTTCCTCAAACTCAAGATGGGTATGAAAGTGATTAATGTATTGAGCCAAACATAGAATCAAATGACCTAGAAGAAGAGAATGGAGCTGCAAGTAATCAGGTAGACAACTTACGTGATGGAGATTGTGATTTTTTCATGCAAATGATCAATTTTTTTTTCCACTTTTGTTTCCCAGGGTCGGCAAAGTCGACGCTTGTCAATCATGCCGACCGTAAAGGCCGTCGTGGTTTATATTTGAACAACGTTCCGACTTTTCATGAGCAAAATTCGTGTCGGCAGGGTAGAAAATTTACACCATGCCGACTTTCAGTTTTACAACACATGAGCCGTTACTTGAAAATGCTTAAGCCGACATTTTCAAGTTTTCAAACCTTGCGACTCTAGTCTGGTCGGCACTGTTACTTTTTTCTTACGTGCCGTCTGTTTGTAGTCGGCAGGGTTTTATATGTCGGCCTTGCCGACCTTGGTAATACATATCAATTAACTTTTGATGTTTTGTAGATTGTTGCATTTGTAGCGATGACGGATCAGCCTCAAGCTTAGAAAATTAGGGGTCCCGATACTTCCGCACATTATGCTAATGATTTGGAATAGAAGGAAAAAGACGACGCGGTCAATTGGATTGTTGAGAAAGCAAAATAGAAGATATGCGTTCTATTGAAAAACACCCAACAAAAATCTACGCGGTTTGAAATGGTATGCGAGTGTTATGGGTCGCCGGACGAAAGTCACAATAGAAAGGGTTATGTGTATGATAAGAAGACAACTAGGTGTATAAGACGAAGTCAAAGAAGTTTGGATGCCCATTCAAGATTATTTTTTGGAGGAATGAACACACCAATCACATGTGGAGAATGCGTAGAGTTGATGTTGGTTGGCATAACCATAAAGATCCGGAAACTCTTGTTGGGCATTGCCCATTAAGTTTCCAAGTTGAAACCGCACGAGTTCGAACAAGTAAGAACAATTTGGCGAATTAAACCAAGCAAGCTCCTTAGTAAGTTCAAGAGGGAAGACCCGGATAACCTTTCTTCATTGTATACAAGTTATGCGGCCAAGGAAACTATTAAAAGAATTGAATGGGATGGAATAAAGGTGATGGAAGAATCACAATGGTTAGCACACAAATACAACTACATGCTGAGACACCATGAGTCATCGGAGGGGAAGGTGGATCGTAGTTTTCTTTCGCATACCGATATGATTCAATTGGGACGGTGCTTTTACCAAGTTTTTTTCATGGATTGTACTTATAAGACGAATAGGTACAACATGCCTTTGTTGAACATTGTTGGACAAACCTCGGATAAGAAATCGTTCACGTTGGCATGGTGTTTTATGGATCGTGAGAAGGATGATAGCTATATTTGGGCATTGGAAACTTTGAAGCTTCTCTACCACGAAGACGAGACTCTCGGGGTTCTAGTCACCGACAATAAGCAAGCAATAATGAACGCCGTGAGGATAGTCTTTCCCAATGCACAAAATTTCCTTTGCACTTGGCATATACAATGCAATATTAGAAATAATTGTAGGAATCGTATCCAAAAACCGAAGGAAAAAAAAGGTACTAAACGTGAAAAAGAGGAAGATGAACGTCTTAGAAAACTAACTAAAAAGGAGCAAGAGAAGGAGAAAGAGAAAGAAGACGAAGAATGGAAAGAAGGAGAGATCAAACTTTTTTTATTCATGAAAGCGTGGGATATGTTGGTTTGGTCGATGAGTGTGGCAAGATATGAGATCAAATTGAAGGAGTTCGAGGATGATTGGGGGCTAATTACCCCAAAGTAGTGGAATATTGCAAGAGACAATGGTTGACGCCACACAAAGAGAGGTTTGTGTATGCTTTCACTTACGAATATAAACATTTTAAACTTGAGTCCACAAGTATGGTAGAGCAAGCTCATGGGAGACTAGAATGTCTACTTTTCATGAGTCAAAATGTGATTGTGACGGTGCAACATGTTATCCATGAGTACACTAATAATGATATCGACAAGATAAAAAAGCAAATCCAAGAAAGTAGCTTCCGGAAGTTGAAGGAGTTTAAGGAGGATGATTGGTTGCTTGTTGGTATACATAGAAACGTCTCGCATTGGGCAATACGTTTCATGATGAAGCATCTCAAGTTGTATCAAAAGTATGACAAGCCGGACACTCCTTGTAAGTGTAGGATAATGAAGGCTATCGGACTTCCATGTCTTCATATGCTTGGTAGGTATAAAACTCCGATTTTGGTTGAAGATATTGATCCTTATTGGAAGCAACTATCTTTCAAACCGGATCCAAGAGAAGATCCCGGTGAAGAGTTTGGAGACATGGAACTTGCGAGAATAATCCTCGATAAGTACCCCATGTTTAATAGGTTGGAAAAACAAACAATGAATCACAAGTTGATGCCGATTGTTTACCCTTTTATGGAAGAACGTCAAGAACCGGAGAAACAAGATCCAACGAGTAGACCACCTACCACAAAGACAAGGGCGGAAGAGAAGGAATAACTTAAAGATTATTTGAGTACGAAATGCGATCTATCCGAACATGAGTATACTGAGGCGCAATACAAAGAGGAGCCGGTTAAAAAGAAAAGGGGTCGGTCGAGCAAAGAAAAAAATACACAAACGGTTTCAAACTTGAATCCAAATGAAACTCCACCTCTTGAGATTCAAGCAAGTGTCAATTTTTTGGAAAGAAAAAGGGTCGGCCAACGAAGGATTCATCTACACCAACGGTCTCAAAATTGAATCCAAATGGCACTCTACCTCTTGAGAGTCAAGCAAGCCAAGGAGATGTTGCAAAGAAAATAGGTCATCAAAGGAAGGTAGTACAACCGGTGTTGCAAGATTATTTCGCACAACTCCCTAAAATTATTCAAGAGTTCGTTATTTGTAGCGACGACGTTCCAAAGGATGGAAATTGTGGGTTTCACGTTGTCTCGCAATAATTGGACCACCTAAGTGGAGCGGTTGAGGAAAATCTCACCCAATGCCAATACCTAAGAAAGAAGATGGACGCTCGACTAGAAAAAGACAAGGAGTTTCATATCTCAATGATGCTAGAAGGTTCCATGGAGGACAAAGAAAATAATTTAAAAGGGTTTCTTGCTAGTGTTAAAGGCCCGGAGGGAAATGCACCAATCAAATATGAGCATTGGTTGAGTGCCGGAGTGTGGCCATCTATTGGAGGATACATGGTCATGCGTGGTACATTTTTTTTAGTAAAGGACTAAGTATAGAAACATGGAAACATGCGGTTTGTGTGTAGAAAACTAAGGCATAAAAGAATTGTTATGGCATTGGTTAATGGTAATCATTTTATTGGTGTACAACTCAACAAGGAATGTCCTTTACCTCCTCTTTGTAGGTTTAGTTTTTGGGAAAAGTTCATAAACAACAAGAGCATGGAATGGGTGAAACTTTATGAGGACAACATGCTCCTTTGAAATTCTTTATATGAGTCTAGGGAATGTCCCATAGAATTGACTAAAGGAGGTTCAATAGATTTGAATGAACTCCCTCTGATAGATTTGAGTGATGAGTGATTATGATTAGGAAATAAAGAATATTATTGTGTAATGTAATTTGGAGTGATGAATGATTATGTATTTTAGTAGAACCCTGCCATCGGTAGTATAACTTGCATGGTTTGTAAACAGATAAGTGTCGACTATTAAGCCACCGGCAAGCTTTTAGTTTAATAAAATGCCGACTATACATCGGATACACACCTTAAAATCTTAATTAGAGCATACAAACCTTAATTAAATAATACAAACGTTAAAAACTTAACCCTAACACATTTGGGACATAGATAGTATCTTTTTCCGGTACACAATTTCTTAGGAGAGGTAATTAGCTTCATCTTACCGTCTCAACATGGATCCGTGCATGGTAGAAGGTTGATTTTAGAAACTTCATCTTCATACTGAGCTAGACGCTCATCTATCCAATAGAAAAATCCACAACAAGTGCATTTTGAAGCATACGGTTGATATACACCTCCAATTGCAGCTTTCATGAGAAATAAGAATCCCTTACAACCTTCAACAATGCATTTGTTTCCTTCAAAGGGACAATCGTTTGCAAAATGACCACTCAGTGTACAAAGACTACAAATATTGGTTGTGTTGTACTTTAAACTTCCATTCTTTATGCAACGTTGAAGATGAAGTTGAGAATGCTTTTATAATAACAATACACCTAATATCTTGATTTTGAAATTTATAGCCATTGAGCATTCAATGGCTTTTACTTTGTACCTAAAAATTTCAACTAACATATAAGTCGGCAATGTCTATATTTAAAACCATGCCGACTACCACTCCCTGACAGCATTGTGGCATATAAAGCCTAGTATGGCCGGCAGGTTCGAGTTAACACACCATGCCGACTTAATGCAACTCTAATACTATCTAATACTGTAGAAAAAAGAATAAGTTCTAAAGAAACTGAAACTGAAAATTAACATAAGTTTAGCAAGTCTAAAATCAAAAACTAACAGTTCAAAACATAAGGTAATAGTTCAAACCACAATCTAAGTTTCTACACCAAGTGAAACATTAAAAAATTTAAGCATTTCATGGATCCTTCTTGTTGTTGTTATCTTCCTCCCCATCAGTAGCTTTTTCACCATCACTAGCTTTTTCACCAACATCAGCTTTTGATTTTCCCTTATCTGGACTTATGTAGTCACCGGCCTCATTGTAATATGGGTTCACACCAGAAAAGTCACATGCCCTGAAAAAAGTTCTTGGATCAACCTCCTCTTCCTCCTCATCTGATGATGTGCATTCTTCATAGTTGAGGGGATTGCTAGGACTGTTCATAAACCTTAGGAATTTTTCAGGATCTTTCTTACCCATCAGAAGTAACTTTTTTACAGAGCAATTATATTCAGTTTCATCTTTAGGATCTTCTGCATTGGGATAAATTCCGTAAATAAATTCTAATAGCTCTTTTGCAGTTACCGTACAAGGGGTATCTTCTATTTTTGCCTCTGGGAACCTAAACAATACACAAGTAAGAGATATGGAAATTCTAAACATTGAAACATGGTTCTGGTAATATAGCCGGCACGGCCGAGAATATATACATTGCCGACTAATACGTGGTCGGCATGGTTATAACCATCCACCAAGCCGACCAAAACACAACCGGTAGGGTATTATTCAAGAAATATGTCGGCTATAACTAATGAAAATCAAGTTTCTGTGACCTAAAGTCGGCATGGTACAAGTATAAGACAATGTCGGCTAGATGTAAGCTGGCAGGGTTAGTTAATATACCCTGTCGGCCCTGGTTATTGTCTAACAGTCGCCATGGATCCTATTAAAAGTCGACATGTTATTCATCCTAATACCATGCCGACTCTTACAAAACAACAACCGTCGGCATGGTTTTAAACTATCGACCTTGCCGGCCAAAAACCCTGAAAATCATAATTTTCGATTTCTAACCTAATATAAAAATCATATAACACATCAAAATAATGAGTTGAGTTTAGAAATCACTTATTGTCTTCTTTTCACCGGTGGAGGGTTTTTTTCAACATTCTCAGGGATTGGATTTTCGGTTTTATTGATTTCACTAGTTCCAACCTTTTCCTTACCTTTTCCCTCTGATTTGGATCTTTTATTATTACCTGTTGAACCTCTATTGCTGCTTGATCATTGAAATCAACCATTAGCTGACTAATCCAAGAGATTAACTAAATATAGAGGCACAACGAATCTAAATCATTTACTTAAACATTCAACTAAGAAATATGATACAAAAACTTAACCCAAAACTAGCCAAAATCAGAAATGTATATATATATATATATACAAAACTCCTCTCAAATGATACGTATACAATAATCATTTGGTTTACAAACAGAATAACATAATAAACATAGCAGAAGTTAGCCAACTAAGGGACTCAACTCCTCGAAGCTTCCGCTGCGCAACTCTGATCCATCTCTGAAACTGAAAGTGGGAATGGGTGAGCACATCATCCCTAAAAGGGGTGCCCAGTAGGAATAACATTTAACTTTCAAGTAATCATTGAAATGATTTGGAAAACAATTCATGTTTTCCTAAAACACAAAAACACAAGTTACACATCCAATACATAGAAATAAACAATCGTGGTATATGCGACTAACCCCTTCTTCAAAAAAATGTATTATTGGATGTCGATCAATTCCTTACACATCCAATTGTATACATTGACAATGAAATATATTGGATGTCTATCAATTCCTTCCACATCCAATATTATGCATTGATGTCGACCAATTCCTTACACATCAATGTTGGTGTCGACCAATTCCTTACACATCAATGTTGGTGTCGACCAATTCCTTACACACCAAACCAATTCCCAAAAAATTCATACAAACAAACAAAGCATGGAGTACACAATCAGACAATGCATGAATTTGTTAAATATAAACTTTGGTAAAGAAAACAACAATAATCACAAAAGAGTTAAATATAAATTCCCACCTCTGCTGATGACAAGCCACGCCTAATTCGAGATCCACGATCCACTGGTTCATCTTTTGAATCGATCGTTGTTAATAAAGACTAATTATTAATTACACAAGAACTCTAAGAATCTAGCCAAGATGGTTCACAGACGAATCATACAAGTCTATTTAATGGTTGTAATACCATTTATGACTTTATACCTTTTCATTCTTTATTTTTAGCTACTCATTCTTTATTTTTAGCATAGCTAAGGTTTACTAATTGAATTAGGTTGGTTCTATAATCATTTAGCTAAGTCATATGAATATCTACAACTTTGTAGAAGGAACCAAAGACTAATTCAGACCATAAGTGGTCCAATCCATCAAATTATGAAAAACTGGGCCTAAGCCCAAAACCACTAATCCGACCCATTAATCTGAGGCCTGGTCCAATAGAATCAACTAACGTCGCTAAAAGTCCACTGGTCAACTGACACTCAGTGTCTAAAGTCAAGCTCAAAGTCCAGGCAAAAGTCAAGGTCAGGTCAAGTCTGGTTAACTGAGTCCAAGGTTCACTGAGTCAAGTCAGGTCAACTGAAGTTAACTGATTCAACTCAGTCAGATAGTCTGAGTCAAGTAAGTCAGCTAGACTGACTAAGATGACTAACAGGTCTGAACTCTATTGCAGTTACAAGATCACTACCATCCTGGTTCAGTTCAGTTGATCACTACACAAGTTATTCATTTTAAAAGAATTCTACAACTTCAATACAAATACAGAACAACTTCATAATTCATTTCCAAAAACAATTCAGCTTACCTTAAGGTAGCAGTTGCAATCTCATCTACATACATCCAAATCAGTGATATCACAGCCAACCCCATGAACTGCAACATCATCACCACTATAAGTTAAGTTCAACTCCATCTCAATTCAAAACCACTAGCCATAATTCAACTTCAAAATGTACTCATATTAGATCAAACAATAACTCAGTTTGATCAATTCAATTACCACCACCAGCAAACACATTCTCAGAATATCACCAACTACAATTCTAATCCCAGCAAACATCCAACACTTTAACTCCTTTGCATTACAGCCCTAAGCAACTCCATCACTTCAATTCCTCCACTAACAATTTTCTGGCATTCTCATTATCAGTAACTCAACTTCATCTCCATTACTAATCAAAGTACAACATACTTTACTCTGCATCACTGAACACATAGAGCTCCATTGGTTATCCAACACATCTAACTGAAATCATAAAACTAACAAACACAGCACCGGACAAATATCATCACCATTTGTACTTACCAGCAACACTACCAATACTTCTGAAATTATAACAGACAGCTCCATGTAAACCTTCAATCCAGTCAAGACTCAAACATATAATTCACATCAACCTATGCTACAACCACATATCCAACTCTGCCATACCCATTTTAGTTACCAGTTCTAAAACAATCACATTATAATAATCAAACAATGAGACTGAATAACTATATTGAATCGCCTCATAGAAACAATTTTGGTTTCACCAACCGATTGAATCAATTCTTCTTTGCTTTGAATCTATCCAGCAACCCTTCTCAAAAATATCACCACTCCACAACTTCTGTTCAATCAACCCTCAACAATATTTATCATCAGTTCCCAACAAAACCCTAATTCCAATTGGGGAAGAACACATGAACCCTAATTATCTTCAATCTTGAATTCAAACTCAAGACATCCATCAAACCCTTCTATTAAGAAAACCCATCTTGTAAATCTATCTAACTCTTCTTAATCCCTACTCAAATCGAATTCCAATCTAACACAGAAAACCCTAATTCTTGATTCAATAAACAGAACAACTTAAAAGCCTCAATTAAGCATATCAACCCATGATTCTTCATCAACAATAACTTCATAATTCATCTTCTAAAGCTTCAGAACATCATTCCAACTCTATAAACTCTATTTCGTATCCTTTCTGATTTAATACTTCATATTCTCTCCTCCTCCAGGAAAGAACAACACCACCTCCAACGACAATCCATGACTCTTGTCTAATTTTATAGACCTCACAACCTCGGAGCTCTCAAAAGAATCACCGGAGATGAAGAACAGAAAAAAAAGGAGGAGGAGGAAAGAAGAAAGAGAAAGTAAGAATAAAGAAGAAGAGAAAATGCGAGAGTTTATCTTCTCGATCTCAGTAGATAAGACCGAACAAACTATAAGGGAAGTCAGGTCGGCTAAATTGCAAGAATAACTAATTTGCCCTTCTCGTGATTCTGATAATATCTTCTTCGTCTCATATCTGAATAACATGCTCGAGTAGTCTATCTCGCATAACTTTTCGACACCTATCTAATGATACTACTTTTGTATCTAAATCGTTGTTAGATTAATGTATATTAATTAATGTTCGTGTTAAACTAATCGGTTAATTAGTGGCTAAGACGTCTTTTGACTAGTCTAATAGCGTTGACGAGCTCGAGGGTCTTTACATTCTCCCCACCTTATACATTTTCGTCCTCGAAAATCATACCATCCTTCTGGTCTTCAAAAACTCCCCACCTTATAGAATAATCCTATCTCGTATCTTAAGCGCAAACAACATAAAATAAAGCACAAACCTATGTGGCTTTCTAAGATTTAAATTTTTTTAGCTCTAGGTTCAATTATGCTGATTCAATTTCTTTCAAAAATGGTGGTCCAAGTTCCTTACTCGAATTTCTATAGTGGAGAACTATATATTTTTGTCTCTAGGTTCCTTACGCTAATTTCTATTTTATAAAAAATCTAACTCTAATTTCAAGGAAGGATCGTACGAATATTTCTAAGTGAACTTACATCTATTGGTTTTACATATTAAATTACAACATACTTCTATGATCGGTCATCTATGAATGTAGTTTCCCTGTCAAGGTTGGCCAGTCCCGACAATGCCTTCCTACGAACAGAGAAAATACAACCTTCACTACTCCTCAGTGCATGATTAATTATCACAACAAATTAATCTCTAAATTCTATTGCAACTGTATAAGCTAAAATTTTACTTCGTGAATTATGTAAATAGTTTACATCATTTTAAGCAATTTAATCATCAAAAATTATTTTATTATTTTATTTTTAATTATCATTATTATTATTTATTTATTTTATTGAAATCGAATTTTAATTTCAAATTTTATCTATTATAAATTTACTACCAGCTTAATTACTCATATACTATTATCAACTGTGTTACTATTTTCATTATTCTGAAGTAAATAGTCCAGTTGGTACACTAAGCCTTAATCTTCTTATATAATTATACATTCACATAAAGATTTATATAATAGATTTTATTTATTCATATTGAATCCGTATTCTGTATCTTGTTTAATATTGGTGTTGTAAGTTAATATGATTTAAATTTGGGTCTACA
>NC_039364.1:235085244-235098497 GCF_003573695.1 Papaver somniferum | reverse complement strand
ATATGATACTAATTGATAAACGCTAGCATTACTTTATTAAAATTATTATTATTATCAATTTTTAATATTTTTACTATTAAAATTGATGGTTGAACTGTTATTCTAACTATTTTTTCTATTATTATTAAGTTCCAAGAATATTATTAACCTTTATGTGATTATAAATTGGTGATCCTACTTATAAGTCAATTTACTCAATAAATTTCTGTGTGACTTTCAAGATTTATCAATAATGTTAATCTCACTATTTTTTTAGAATTGAATTGTGTATGTGTTCATAATTTTTTGATTAATTATTCTCAAATCCTTATTACCTAAAATTATTGGTGTACCCTACAATTTTTATTTCATTACATTTACAAACAACCAAATCAGTCACTCAAATAAATATTTTAATTACTGATAGCTTTTAGTAATTAAGATTTATCTCACAACCCAACACAGCTCTAAACTTATCTAGTTCCCTAACTGGCACTGGCTATTTCTATTGTTTCTCATATAATATCTAATAGTGAGCTCTGATACCAACAATGAAGCGCCCCCAAAACTAGCAGCTGACTAATCCAAGAGATTAACAAAAAATATAGAGGCACAACGAATCTAAATCATTTATTTAAATATTCAACTAAGAAATATGCTACAAAAACTTTACCCAAAACTAGCCCCGCTCAGACATATATATATATACCAAAACGTTCCCAGGTTTTATATAATATTTATATTGAAACAGAATATATATATATATATAATTTCAAAACAGAATATATTATTAAAACTAATAAATAGAAATAGTGATGATTAATAGGAAATTAAAAGGAATCTTCATAATTAAAAGAAACTTAAAACATAGATAACGGGTAGAGATACTTACAAAGTAGTCTTTTATTCCTTAATAGATAGCACACCAAACAACTTCAAACTCACACTTAGAACATGAAAACACTCACAAACTATAACTCTCAAAGCAGGAAACACTCAGAAACTTTCACTCTCAAACTTATAGACAATGACTCTTGAGAACTAAAAACCTGCCCTTTCCCTTTCCCTTAACGGTTGTTTATATAGGGGAAAGTTTGCAAGAAACAAAAGAGATATGATTTTCTTTTTTGAGAATCCTATCTATAATTACAACAACCTAAAAGTGGTAGACAAGTGGAAGACATATCTAAGGTGGAAATCTTAGATAAGATTTAACTTTTTTTCTTTTTTGGAAAATATTAAACCTTTTCACTTTTACTATTTTGAAGCAAATACGTGTCCTTGATGAATAGTGGAGTCGATCCTGCTTCCTGTTGATGAAAAGTTGACCAATTTTTTTTTTTTTTTTTTTTTGCCGGAAAATAATTAGAATTTTTCTATCTTCTTCGAACCATTTAAACCCTAAATCATTCCAAAGCAATCATCACCATTTGCATTTAGGTCTTCTGTATTTTCCGATTTTATATATTCTTCCTCAAAGGTTTTTGACGAGGACGGTTGGGAACCCAAATCTTCGTTATCAAGTGCCTCCAAAATCTGCTTCTTAAATTCTTCCTTTGACAAGTCCCCGTGCCTATGCTTTAGTGCGATTATGTGGGTTGAGAATTCCTTCGGCATTGAGGTGGTTGATGCTGATACCATAAGCTGAGCTGCAACAAACTGCATGTTAAATGTAGATGGTTGTAGATGTGCTGCATTATATCTATCCCATCATTTGATATATAATTTCCTTTCTAAATAAGGGATATAATCCCAATCAGGATCGTTATCTTGTGGAATCAAATAATTCCATCTTAGAATCCATGGGATTTCATACGATATAAAGAACCACTGCATTAATCTTATTATATCATAAGATTGGCTATTAGCCTTGATAAACTTATTTAACATATCTACAATATATGCAGGTAAAATCTCCGGGCATGGCCCCCAGCTACTTAGCCATGCTCTGAACCAATTTGGTAGCTCTTTGATTGTATTGAGTTTAAAACCAATATACCAGGAATGAAAGAATCTCTGAGTTTGATAGCAAAAAATATGTGTCCATGCTTTAATATAATCAACATAAGAATATGATCTCGGTTTGATATGGGGGTGATCATTGAATTTTTTTAACCCATGAGGGTTCATTCCCCAATCTCGGTATGATAATACCTTAAGAATAACAAGCTTGGAGAACGCAGGAGGACCATTACCATTACTGTTGGCCGTGTTATGTGTTAAAAGGATAGATCCTGTCTCTATGAGTATTGTTTCATAAAACTCTCTAGTTTTACCATAATGTGGTAAAATATGCTCTTTTAAGTACATGCTTGCAACTTCTGCAGGATCTCTGTTAGCATGTTCTGTTTCTACCGCTAAAAGCGGTATTGATGTGGACATTATAAATGCCGACTTTTCTTCTGAAGAAGAATATTGTTTTCCCTTATTTGGGTTTCCTTTAATCATAATAGGATTACTTTTGTTCATTTTATTAGGAGATGGGTAAGAAAATTGAGGAGCCTTTCCCCTAGTTATCTGGCAGTCCATGCTTCCCCTGCAAAAATTCACGAGTCAAGAAATCAGGTAGAGAATTAGTTTCACCTTTTATATATTCAATTTTGAAATCAAACGCTGATAAAATGGCTTGCCATCTTGCAAAAATTTGCTGAGAGGCTAAATTTTTAACATCCTTTACCAATACTTCCTTAGCTGCCTGACAATCCACTATAATAAGAAATTCTTGGTTTAACAAATCACTTTCAAATTTAGTAACACAATGAATTATTGCCAATATTTCTTTTTTAATGGTTGAGTAATTTTGTTGTGCCGATTTCCATACACCTGAGGTATATCTTACTAATTGCTCTTTATTATGAATCCTTTGTTTAAGGATTCCTCCATATCCGACATCTGAAGCATCAGTCTCAACTATTTTGTAGGCTGTTGGATTCGCTATAGTTAGGCATGGCAATTCTTTAGCTTTAGCTTTGATTTTTATAACAGCAGTTGTATGCTCACTGCTCTAATTAGCAGGGTTTTTCCGTAATCTTGCATATAGAGGTTTGCTATCCTTAGCTAAATCCTTATAAAAATCTGCTATATAATTTAAGCTTCCTAAGAATCTTTGTAATTGCTTTTTATCCTTGATTTCATCAGGAAATTTATCAGCAAAGGATATAGCCCGTTCTATAGGTATTATAGTACCTTTATTAATATTGTGACCAAGGAATCTAACCTGGGTTTGAAATATTTTCATCTTTTTTGCAGATACCACTAATCCGGCATGTTTTACTATTTTGAGGAATATTAATAAGTGTTTAAAATGTTGCTCAATTGATTCAGAATATATTAATACATCATCAATGTATACAATTGTAAAAGTTGAATAAGAATTAAATATGTTATTCATAATATGTTGAAATTCTGATGGAGCATTTTTTAAACCAAATGGCATAACATTCCATTCATAATGTCCAAAGGGAACCGTAAATGCAGTTTTATACTTGTCTTTTTCTGCGATTTGAATTTGCCAATATCCTGACTTTAAGTCAAATTTTGAAAATATGACAACATTATGTAATCTATCTAAAAGATCTTTTTTATTAGGAATTGGATACCTAATCCATCTTAATGCTTTATTCAAAGGCTTATAGTTGATGACTAATCTCGGAACTCCTCTTTCTAATTCAACTGCTTTTTCTACATAAAATGCAGGACAACTCCAAGGAGAATAACTTTTTCTAATCAAACCTTTATCTAGTAAATCTTGAATTTCAGATTTACATATTTCTAATAATCTATTGTTCATTTGAATTGGTCTGGCTTTTGTTGGAATCATTTTTTCAGAAAAATCTGGTTCATAAGGTAATTCTACTATATGTTGTTTTCTTTCCCAGAATGCATTTGGGATTTCAGCACAAACTTCTTTCACTAGAAGATCATTAAAATCATTGATTTGTTTTTGGAGTTTTGGGCAATTTAGTTTCTCTTCTATTTGCTTATATTGAATCTCCTCTTTTAAGAAGAACAAAAAATTTTCTTTGTGCTTGATTTTTTCTTGAACCTGGTTAATAAATTTTTTTCTAGGTTCAGAGACAAATTCAAATAATATTTTATGTCCCTGAATGAGGGCTTCAATGCCCGTATTGTTAATACTTTACGGGTATAACATATTCAAGAATGGAGTCCCTAATATGCAGGATTGAGATAAATTCTTTACCATGATAAATGGTGTCGCTAGACAAATTTCATTATTACACACCGCAGCATCAAATAATTTGTAATTAATTATCAATTTGTTTCCATCTGCAGTATTAAGAACTTGGGTTGTTTTGCTAAAATACTTTGTGGGAACTAATCCTTCATTTAAGCAGTTTAGATCTGCACCCGAATCTATGAGTGCCATAGTTTCAAAACGGTATTCTTTTCCTATGATTAGAGTGACTAAGGTGTACCACTTTTGAGTGATTACTTTATCTATTATATTAATGAGTTGCATGTTTTCGATATCCTGGTTATTAGTAGGTGATTCTGGTTTATCTATATATATATAGTAATATGAGCCTGGTAGTTTTGTAAAATTTCATCAAAAGAGTTTTCTTCTTGTGAGTCATACTCACAGTCTACTGGTTTATGAAGTTACAATATCTGGACTCTTTGCTTAAGACTTCTTAATTCTTCTTTAACCTGATTAACTTATGCCCTAAGATCATTGACTGATGGTTGTTTTTTAATGTGATGATTTTCTACTCTTGCCATTATTTCCTTAAAACTATAAGGTTTGTAAAAAGTTTCGATTTTCTCTTGTTTTGGTGCTCTTTTAGCTACTTCAATATATTTTTCTAAAGCTATTCGCTTTGATTCTGGATTTTCAATTTTATCAATTAACTCTAATATAAAATTTTCTTCATTGGTGAGGACATTAATTCCTAGACTAGATATTTGTTTATGAAAATAATTTTTACAAGAACAACCATATGTACATTCATCATCCTCCAATCCTGAAACTTTCCCTGAATCATTTTCTGAGGAGGATGATTCATCCTCTTCAGATAGATCGGAGTCCATTAAGAGGACTTGTTCTAATTGACGTTTGAGACCTTCGTCTAGATTAAGCTCATTTATTTTTTGTTTTGTACGACACTTATTACTATAATGCCCAATTTTTCCACACTTGTAACAGACCGGAAGTGACTTATTAGTCTTTTTATTTAATTGTTGTGTCTTATTGTTGTTTTTCCTAAAATTGGGTCGTTTAGATTTCAATGGATACCTATTAGGATATCTAGTAGTCTTAGGATTGTTATGGGAAGGTGGTCGAGTACCTTTCTTCCTAGATAATAACGCGGATGGTGTATTAGTGTATCCAAATTTCTCACAAAAATCACCTAACTCTTGCTTGTTAGATAATTTATTCTTTTGTATTTGTCTATGTAGCTTTATGTCTGAGCATAAAGCTAAACCTTCACATACAATTTCGGAAGATAGTTGGCCAAAAGTATATTCGCCATACTCAATACGTTGTTGAATATTCTTTGATTTTAGTCTATTTCTAACCCTTTCAGCAAACAGAGGGGGACGAATTTCTCTTTCCAAAAATCAGAATTAGAGGAACAATCTTCTCTGCTAAACAATTTTGAGAAGAATACATCCTTGTACCATCTATAATGGGAGAGGGTAGGACATTTAAGATTAATAAGTAATTCCCTAGATCTTTCCATTTGTTGGATATTACTTCCTACAAAGTGCAGGCCAATGGTATAAAGTAGGGTACTAACAATATCTTCCTGAGAGTATTCAGTACCATCTTCTAGCTTGATTGGTTTATTTGCCATATAAATGCTATATTTTTCCTGGTCGGACATATGGAAATCCCACCACCCTTTAAGTTGGCCAGTAAAGCCAGTAACTATGGATTCAGCAATTTGTTTTTCTGGGTTTTTAATGAGTCTAGAAGCAGAAGCATGCATCGACATTTGTCTTATGATATTTACTATTTGGTATTCTGTCATACCATCTATGTTCAACTCAACTATGGATCTTCCATCAAACGAAGTCTGATTCCAATTATAATCCTCTTCCAGTTGTAAATCTACCAGTGTTGGTCTAGGGTAATAATTTCTAGTAGGAACTGTCGGTGTATATTTATTTTTTCCAAAAGATATTTTATTAATGTCATCATAATTGTTGTTAATATTACCAGAATTTGATGAATGAAAAATTTCTTCCAGTTCTTCTATATCTATATCACTGTATTCTTCGTGTTTGGACAGAACATTTATTCCTTCTTTTGATTGTTTGGATGCTTTAGATAGGCCTGAAGCAGATAAGCTTAATTTTCCTAGCTTTTCTACTAGTGCATCTACAAAGCTATTATCTGGGTTGGACAACCTGAATACATTTGGATCTATTATTGGGTTTGGTTTAAATAATAATCCACTAGATGGTGCCGGATTAAGTTTAAGCTCATTAGGTTGTATATGTTGGATTTTATCCTTGTTTAACAAGCCTTCAATTCTTGTTGTTTGTTTTCCTATTGAATGTAAATATAAATTGGTGTAGTTATTTTGTTGTATTAACTGACCAATATCTTTATGGTTAGCTACTGAATCAGTTCCCTTATGTTCTAATTTGTATGGGGCTGCTATAGCACCTTTGATATCAAGGACTACTTCTGGTGGATGGATTGACTGAATAACATTTCCATCTTTTGTCGTATAAGATTGAAACTGGGTTTCCAACATATTAAGCGATCTCTTATATTTATTTAAATTGTAAGTTTTGGTAAAATCTTCAAACCAGGTGAAAAATGGGTTTGGATTTTTATTATGACTTAAGTATAGAGCATAAGTTTTATATATTCTTGTTCTTCTATTAGAACTAAAGTTGGATTCAAACCAAGCCCTTTTATTTGTATTTTCTAAACTATGATACTCTTTTCGAAGTTCTTGTAAATCCAATGATGGTTTTTGGATCACATTTATCTCAAATTCTAGATCGGAGAATGTCGGTTCTACTTGTTCAGGAATATTTCTAACCGTAGATTTTGGCGTTTCTACTTTATAATAAGGTTTATTAACCTGATGCGCGGTTTGTTTAACTCCTTCTATAATAATATCATTTGGGTCATTTATAAAATTATGAATAGGATCTGTATAAGAAGAAGATGCTACAGATGGTCTTGGTGCACTTCCCTCGCCTTCTGATATCTTAAGCCTAGTTTTCGTGAAAGATGTAAACTGTATTTCCACATCTCCATCTTCATATTCAATTATTTGTTAGAGATTTTGGTTTTGCAAGGCTTTGCTGGAACTTCTACCTGTAAAGTCCACTTTTCAGGGAGGGTAACCTGATCCCACTTTATGGTTCTGGGAATAACTGTATGGGCTTTACCAATATTGGTATGAAAAAGAGTAGTCTGACCTTTTGTGTCATAAACTTGAGCATTAGGACATAAGGTATTCATAACCTTATAATATATTCTATACACAACGGTTAAGTTCTGCGACCCTGCGACCATATCGAACCCCTGAGTTCTAACATTTAAAGTTAGAGTTTTAAGGAATCCTGGATCAGACAGAGACACCGAAAAATTTGGGAAAAAATTAAAATAAATTGGACCTTCACATAAGGTGGACTCAATAATTCCTAATAATGAATCAGTGAATTTATTGTGTCTACAATCCCTGACACATAAGAGTACAGAATTATTTAATCCTGTCCTTGTCAATGGTTTTACGGCTATTTGGATTAAGCCTATACGAAGATAATTAAATCTTTTTTGTTTATGATCTTCTATCATTCTAGGAGAGAAAAGCTCAAAATTATCATTCGAATCAATTATAGATATGGTCTTTTCTACAGTTTTAATTGTGTAATCGCTTCTGAATTGAAAAGATCCTTTCTTATATACTTCATTAACTGGAACTTTAGGAATATTCTAATTTTGTAATTGTTTTTCAATGTCATGCATTATGACCTCTTCTGAATTAAGGGTTATTTTATTTTTCAAACTATTTTTCTTTGAAAACGATCTGACAAAGCTAGCCATAATTAGGGTTTATAAAGCTGTAAACGGTCAACATGAATCAATGCTCTAATTTTTTAAAGAGGTTTTATTTTACGAGCTCACTGCGACTAATATTTAGCACTTTATCTCCCCTTTTAAATGGCTCTGATACCAAAACGGAGTCC
This sequence comes from Papaver somniferum, assembly GCF_003573695.1. NCBI lineage: Eukaryota > Viridiplantae > Streptophyta > Magnoliopsida > Ranunculales > Papaveraceae > Papaver > Papaver somniferum. The sequence goes on along the minus strand of NC_039364.1, from coordinate 235,090,343 downwards.
TTTTAAAGAGGTTTTATTTTACGAGCTCACTGCGACTAATATATATATATATATATATATATATATATATATATATATATATATATATATATATATATATATATATATATATATACAAAACTCCTCTCAAATGATACATATACAATAGTCATTTGGTTTACAAACAGAATAACATAATAAACATAGAAGAAGTTAGCCAACTAATGGACTCAACTCCTCGAAGCTTCCACTGCGCAACTCTGATCCGTCTCTGAAACTGAAAGTGGGAATGGGTGAGCACGTCATCCCTAAAAGGGTCCCAGTAGGAATAACATTTAAATTTCAAGTAATCATTGAAATGATTTGCAAAACAATTCATATTTTCCTAAAACACTAAAACACAAGTTACACATCCAATACAAAAAAATAAACAATCTTGGTATATACGACTAACTCCTTCTTCAAAACAATGTAATATTGGATGTCGATCAATTCCTTACACATACAATTGTATACATTGACAATGAAATATATTGGATGTCTATCAATTCCTTCCACGTCCAATATTATGTATTGGTGTCGATCAATTCCTTACACATCAATGTTGGTGTCGACCAATTCCTTACACACCAAAATGAAGGAACGTAATATATATACCTCGGATGATATATCATTTCCCAAACAATTTATACAGACAAACAAAGCATGGAGTACACAATCAGACAATGCATGAATTTGTTAAACTAAACTTTGGTAAAGAAAACAACAATAATCACAAAAGAGTTAAATATAAATTCCCACCTCTTCTGATGACAAGCCACGCATACCTCGAGATCCACGATCCACTGGTTCATCCTTTGAAACGATCGTTGTTAATAAATACTAACTGTTAATTACACAAGAACTCTAAGAATCTACAAACGAATCATACAAGTCTATCTAATGGTTCTAAGCTCATTTATGACTTTATACCTTTTCATTCTCTATTTTTAGCATAGCTAAGGTTTACTAATTGAACTAGGTTAGTTCTATAATCCTTTAGCTAAGTCTTATGAATATCTACAGCTTTGTAGAAGGAACCAAAGACTAATTTAGACCATAAGTGGTCCAATCCATCAAATTATGAAAAACTGGTCCTAAGCCCAAAACCAATAATCCGACCCATTAATCTAAGGCCTGGTCCAATAGAATCAACTAACGTCGCTAAAAGTCCACTTGGCAACGTCTAAAGTCAAGGTCAAAGTCCAGGAAAAAGTCAAGGTCAGGTCAAGTCTGGTTAACTGAGTCCAAGGTTCACTGAGTCAAGTCAGGTCAACTGAGTTAACTGATTCAACTCAGTCAGATAGTCTGAGTCAAGTAAGTCAGCTAGACTGACTAGGATGACTAACATGTCTAAACTCTATTACAGTCACAAGATCACTACCATCCTAGTTCATTTTAATTTATCATTACACAAGTTATTCATTTTAAAAGAATTCTACAACTTCAATACAAATACAGAACAACTTTATAATTCATTTCCAAAAACAATTCAGCTTACCCCATGAACTCCAACTTTAAGGTAGCAGCTGCAATCTCATCTACATACATCCAAATCAGTGATATCACAGCCAACCCCATGAACTCCAACATCATCCCCACTATAAGTTAAGTTCAACTCCATCTCAATTCAAAACCACTAGCCATAATTCAACTTCAAAATGTACTCAGGTTAGATCAAACAATAACTCAGTTTAATCAATTCCATTACCACCACCAGCACACACATTCTGAGAATATCACCACCTGCAATTCCAATCCTAGGAAAGATCCAACACTTTAACTCCTTTGGATTACATCCCTAAGCAACAACCAGAACATCACTTCAATTCCTCCACTAAATTTTTTTATAGCATTCTCATTATCATTAAATCTACTCAGTTCCATAATATTTGGCTGCAATCTAACACAAACCTATCAGTAACCCAACTTCATCTCCATTACTAATCACAGCACAACATACTTTACACTACATCCCTGAAATCATAAAACTAACAAACACAGCACCGTACCAATATCATCACCATTTGTACTTACCAGCAACACTTCCAATACTTCTGAAATTATAACCGATAGCTCCATGTAAACCTTCAATCCAGTCAAGACTCAAACATATAATTCACATCAACCTATGCTATAACCACATATCCAACTCTGCCATACCCATTTAATTACCAGTTCTATAACAATCACATTATAATAATCAAACAATGAGACTGAATAACTAATTTGAATCACCTCATAGAAACAATTACCTCAATTTTGGTTTCACCAACCGATTGAATCAATTCTTCTTTTCTTTGAATCCATCCAGAAACCCTTCTCAAAACTATCACCACTCCACAAGTTCTGTTCAATCAACCCTAAACAATCTTTATCATCAATTCTCAACAAAACCCTAATTCCAATTGGGGAAGAACACATGAACCCTAATTATCTTCAATCTTGAATTCAAACTCAAGACATCCATAAAACCTTTCTATTAAGGAAATCCATCTTGTAAATCCATCTAACTCTTCTTAATCCTTACTCAAATCGAAATCCAATCCAACACAAGAAACTAATTCTTGATTCAATAAACAGAACAGCTTCAAAGCCTCAATCAAACATCAACCTATGATTCTTCATCAACAATAACTTCATAATTCATCTTCTAAATCTTCAGAACATCATTCCAACTCTTATAAACTCTATTTCGTATCCTTTCTGATTTAATACTTCATATTCTCTCCTCATCGACGAAATAACAACACCACCTCCAACGAAAACCTATGACAATTGTCTAATTTTCCCGACTTCACAACCTCGGAGCTCTCAGAAGAATTCACCGGAGGTGAAGAACATATGAAGAAGAAGAATGAGGAAAGAAGAAAGAGAAAGTAAGAATAAAGAAGAAGAAGAGAAAATGCGAGAGTTTATCTTCTCGATCTCAGTAGATAAGACCGAAGTTCTAAAGGCACCTGAACAAACTATAAGTGCATCTCCAATAGTGGTCTAAAATATCCTATGTGGAAGTTCAATTAAGACTTTTATTCAGGAAATATAGGACCTCATGGTTCAAAAACTATTTCCAATAGGGAAGGGTTTAATCCTTCGAATATTTTGTATGATAAAATCCTAACCGTTTATTTTTACTTTAACTAATTTCTAAAAAATAAAATAAATGAAAAAATGATGTGAAGATGCAAGTGAAGGTGTAAATAAGACTTTTTTGAACACTTTTATATTTATTTTCACATCCCTCCTAGTTTTGAGGATCCAACCATTGGAGATGGATTTATGTTAATTGGGGGTCTAAAATCCTACGTGTCATGAAAAACAAAAAGATTCACCCTCTATTGGAGATGCTCTAAGGGAAGTCAGGTCCGCTAAATTGCAAGAATAACTAATTTGCCCTTCTCACGATTCCGATAATATCTTCTTCGTCTGATATCCGAATAACATGCTCGAGTAGTCCACCTCACATAACTTTTCGAGACCTATCTAATGATACTAGTTTTGTATCTAAATCGTTGTTAGATTAATGTATATTAATTAATGTTCGTGTTAAACTAATCGAGTAATTAACGGCTAAGACGTCTCTTGACTAATCTAATAGCGTTGACGAGCTCGAGGGTCTTTACAAGCACATGCTAAATAATGCTTTTTATCATTACTTATACACCGCCCACCTTGAAGATATCGGCAACATAACTGTTTTTTTTCCTGATTTGACAATTTAAGCATAAAAAAATCACATTATTCATCACGTATGACGTGTACTTGGTTATTTGCAACTCCCAATTCTTCATTGTTCAAAAGATTCATCATTTACATGGCCACTTTGGGTTTGACGAAAATAATAGTGAATATCATAATAATCCATTTGCGAATCATTTGGAAGCTTAATGCGCAAAGATTCATCTATAGAAGTTGAAAAAGATTCTTCACTTTAAAATTATGATTAGAATCACTTGTTTTACCAAATTCTCAAAATCCTAACTCTCACCCACGAAACTTCTTATGTTACTTCACTCTCTCGCAACCATTCCAAACTACATAATAAAACATAAATCAACTAATTAAGCTAACTGATGTAAATTAGTTCTTATTAGTTATGAGCAAACTTTTTCTGTTTGGAAAATATATGGCCAAGGGCTTTGGGTTTCTGGGCCTGGTTTCCAACCGGGATTCTTCAAAGCAAATTGGAATATCCTTGGCCCAGATATAATTCTTCAAGTCCAAGATTTTTTCGAATCGGGTATCCTCAACAATGATTTCAATTACTCGTTCATAACTCTCATTCCGAAAATTTCCTCCCCGCAGTCCCCGGGATATTTTAGACCTATAAGCCTTAGCAATACAATTTATAAATTGATTTCAAAATTCTTGCCAACAGTCTAAATAAGCGAATTTACCCATACCAGTCGGCTTTCCTTCCTAGAAGACAAATAACCGACAATATTATAATAGCCCATGAGCTTATCCATAAAAAGAAAACTTCAAAATCTAGAAAAGTGAGACTAGCTCTAAAACTAGATCTCTCAAAGGCTTTCGATAAGGTGGAGTGGAACTTCATATAAACAGTCTTCAATGCTCTTGGCTTCAGTGAAAATTGGATCCAGCTAATTATGCAATGAATATCAACAACCTCTTTCTCGATCCTCCTTAATGGTTCCCCGAGTCAACACCTCGAGAGGTTTAAGACAGGGGTACCCGCTCTCACCTTACCTATTCTTAATTTTCATGGATATACTTTCCAGACTCCTTTAAAAGTCTACGAAAGAGGAGAGAAAAATCGTTTTCCAAATGAATAAAAACGCCCCAAATATATCTCATATTTTCTTTGCGGATGACTGTTTCTTATTTACTAAAGCAGACTTGGGAGAAGCAAAAAGTTTATTAGAAATTTTGCAGTTATTTGGCACAATCACTGGTCAGATGGTAAATCTGCAAAAATCAAGCGTCTACTTTAGTCACTGCATTCACCCGAGACATGCGAAAATAATTGCTAAAATTCTAAAAGTCCCTCTAATGAAAAAAAAAACGATAAATACCTTAGTACACCGTTATTTTTCGATAAAAACCGAAAATCCAACTTT